>NC_065923.1:30670981-30911130 GCF_024586455.1 Bactrocera neohumeralis
AATAAAACGAAATGCATACACGCGCACACACAACACATATATGTATATGTATATATGTTACACATACATATATGTTTTATTCATATACATATATGTATCTTGTGTTGAGGCAAGTCACAATGTCATTGTGGCAATAAAAGTATATTGAACAGCGTGTGAAGCATGTGAATGGCAGGCATGCAACAGGTAGGCAGATCTCCGCAATCGCTTATAAATATAAAATACACACACACACATATACAAACACATGCGTGCAGCATCAGCATGCAGCGCTCATCAGGAAACGTGCGCGATGTTATCGGCTGCCGCTCGGCGACTTGCCGCTACCACTTGTTGCGCGCTGGCGGGCAATACACTCACACATATGCGAGTGTGAAGGCGCTGTGTCGCTCACACACGCCCACTTCCATCAACATTTTATGCTAATATCGCTTTAATTACATGCTGATGAATGCGACGAGTGCGCGGCGGCAGCGGCGGCGCGTCGGCAATAGAAGTGGCAGCAAGTGGCACGCAGTGGCAGCTTCCACAAAGGCTACTCAACTGGAGATGCTGCTCGCTGATTGTGTGGCTGTTGACAGCGTTGGTTTTGGTTGCTGTTGCTGCTCTGCTACTGCTGCCTGTCCGTCAGCAACTCCCACTGCCAAAGCGCGCTTTTCGTTTGTTGCCACCGCCACTCATTACGTCCGCTTGGGTGTTGCAGTTGTCCGCGTAATGTTGTTGCTGGGCGTTTCACGTTTGCTATATGCTTCTAATTGCCGTGATGGCGTGTTTATTTGCAACGCCGGGCGCTCCGTTGGCATACAAAGTGTGGAACGAGACTCCCATTTTCTAGGTGTAAAATGTTGCACATTCGTGTTTTTGTAATAATTAATTAAAACTACATTCTCGCTTATTAATTGTGTAAATTAATTTTCTACTCTTATTTGTTATTATAATTTCATATATTAACTCCTTGTCTTTCTTGCATGGAATCCAATTAAATACCAAGTCATTAATTCGAAGTAAGATAAGCTAAGTTCTGATGGAAGCGTAGATTTTTCTTTCCACCTGGTACACAAAATGCGGTTCCAATGAAGGCTCATTACAAAGGAAAAAGCTAAACGCTTTGACATCAGATTTCTAAAAAAAGAAATCGATGAATGCAGAAAGTCGCGGATCGAACTAAAAATGCTATTAAAACACAAGAGCAGAAGGAAATGTTTCATTGATGCCTTAATGGTGACTAAAAATCTCAAAAAAATTTGTATTGTGCTCGATGACGAACAGGATATTGATTATGAAGCTGGACGAAACTATTCTTAGTAATTTTTTAAAAAGAATAAAAAAATACTGCACACATTTTCTTCGGAGAATGTACCGATGTTATGAAAAGTTTATAAAAACGCACGTCAGGAAAAAGGAAATAGTAAGAGAAAAGAAGTAAGAAAGAGCTAAGTTCGGCTGAAACCCAATACTCATGCAACTTTCAAGAATCAACGCGAAAGAAATACCTTAAGAAGCAAAACGTCAACCAGAGGATCGGAATACAACAAATTTATATACACAGCCGTTGACAGCTAATTGGAAACGCTTCCTTTTTTGTAGGTGGCTGATGAGTATTATGATAAAAAATGTAATATACCGTTATTTATATTCCTTGCGTTGTTTGTGTTACTCTATTTATTACTAAATTCACTGTTTTGTAGTTCTGAAGTTAAAATTCTTTAATTTTTTCCCCAAATGGTAAATGCGTTATGATATAGAAGGTGAATTAAGTGCGACAGCTAATTAGAAACAGTTGTTTAAAGAATTAAAATTCCTCAAGGTGTTAATTTTTATTAATAATATTATTGATTTCTGGTAAGGGTGTGTTTCAAAGTTGTGGTTTAAAATATATTAAAATGTATTATTCAAGTTTTTTAATGAGTAAACGCTGCCCATCTGCCCTACGTAGTTACATTTTTGACCTTCGTCAGTCTCGAAAGACGTACAAACAAATTTCGAATCAGGTCAAATGTTCAAAATAAAATGTTTTTAATGCCCTTAAGCATATAAAGGCAATTTTAAAACTATTTCAAAGTTGTTTAGGATGACGAAGAAAAAACTTGAAAAACTTCATCAGAAATATACCGCAGTGATTAACACCATCTCCCGATAAAAAATCCAAAAAGAGTTCCACTGACATTCCACATACAACTCAAGACGAATATAATGTCCAAATATCCAAGAAAACAATTGCCCGGCATTTAGTCTAATTTCGATTTCATGGCAGGGCAGCACGCAGGAAACCAATTCTGACTTAAATTCATAGTAAAAAACGCGTAGACATTCCCAACGCTTATCGATCTTGGACAACTAGTAAATGGAAGTATGTTGTTTGGGGCGATGTAACCAAAATAAATCGCATATATCCTGATGGTCGAAGGCACGTTTGCCGTCTAATCTATCAAGAATTTGATCCTTGCTATTCTTCACGCGTAATGAAGCATGGTGGAGGATCAATCATGCTGTGGGAATTTTTTGCCTGGAATGGTGTAGGTCCGCTCCATATGACTGATGGAATTTTGAATAAAGATAAATACGTCGACATCCTAAAAAATGTCATTCTGCCATGGACTAAGGAGGAATTTGCCTGTTATATGAAAATTCCAACAAAATAACAATGCAAAGAATACGGGAAAGTCAATACAAAAGTTTTTTGTTGAAAATTCCATGAATGTTTTGGAGTGGCCTGAAGAGAACACATCTCTGTTGATGACAAAAAATCTGTAGGTACCAAAAATAAATTTTTGATGAAATTAGGACGGCATGGCAAGCAACACTAGTGGTGTGCTATCAGAGTCTTATAACGTCAATTCGCCAGTGGATTCGCAATATTAAAGTAAAAGGGTTAAGCAACAAAATACTAACTGAAAGTAAGAAATATTTTTTTAATAGCAGTATTTTTTGCTGATAAAAAATTTTCCTTTCTAATGAGTTGTCGAATTCAAATCGTTGATTCCACACATTTTTGTTAAAATCTTAAATAAAACGGATTTTTAATTAAAATTTTTACTATTAGAGTTTAAATTTAATGTATGTTTCAATTAAATGAGTGAAAAAACGGCTAAAATAAGTGATTTTTTCGAAAATAATTATACTTACTTCAAAAAAAGTCGCGTTTCTAATTAGCTGTCAACGGCTGTACATACATATGCACTATATAACTCATGCACTGACCGACAAATTCGGTATAAGATTTTTCAGAAAAACGAAAACAAAATGCATAACATATGGATGTTGAAGTACTATCGACGCGATTTTACCTATTCTCATGACACATACTAAAAAAAGTTCGCTGGGTTTCATTAAGGTACCTCACATATAATCACCAATAATATGATCACCAATGGAGTTAATTCAGTCGGAGGTTCGAAAATCCTGAAATTAATTATTGGAGGCTCAATGAAGTATTGACCCATTTTTGATACACAGAATTACTATTTTCAGGGAAAGATTTTATCTCAATTCCAATTGAATATCGCATACATTGATCGATATTTTCGGTCAAAAGTCAAATAAAGATCCACATATTCGGTATATAGAGGCTTGAACAGTGTTGTCTGGATTTGGATAATTTTTAGTCAAAAGGTGGTATACTTTAAGCTAATAATTAATGCAAAGTTGTAGTCCGTTATATTAATTACTTCTTGATATTTGTACTGGAAAGTGAACGAATCGAATGGAATTTAGAATTATGTTATATGGTAAGAAGATTTAATAGAAATTATTCTGTCGGGTCCCGAGATATGTTATTTCACCAAAAAGTGAGCTGAGCCACGCCCATTGTACAATTTTCACACCGTGTCTCATAAAGTTTCTTATAACATCTCGTGCATTAAATTTTATGTCTCTGGCTTAATTAGTTATTGATTTATTACGCTTTTAGTAGTTTTTAACAGTACCTTTATGTATATGGGAAGTGAGCAAGGTTATCTTCCGATTTCATATATTTTCACACTGTCGGTAGGAGTTCTTATAATATTTGCGCTCAGCAAATTTGGTTAGTTGTTAATGAGATATGTACATTAGATTTCTTAGAGGCCGGGGACACTCCCACTTTTTAAAATATTTTTGTCCACAGCTGCTACGATCCACTGAGCGAAATTACAGATCTATATATTAATTTAGTGGACGTGGCAGCAGTGCGATTACGCCCATCTGCGAACTCGCATTTTAACTCAATTTACAGCTTGTACGGACGGAAGGACTGACAGGCACTCGCCCGGATTTCAACTCGTCTCATCATAATCATATATGTAAAACTTTATATCTACCTTGATTAGTTGAGGTGAAACGTACAACCGTTATGTGAACAAAACTATATATTATTTCTATATTTCTAATAATGCTGGCAATTCGATCTTCATAGGCGAATATTTCGATTTTGTAGACTTCTAGTCTTATGACCGCTATTAATTGATTTTTACTCAGTTTAATTTGCCATTTCATAATGAACCGATTCATCAAAGCACAGCGTTTGCAAATCATGGAAATTTATAACCAAAATTATTGTTCAGTTCGCGTGACACATGGACATAAACTCCCAGCAGAGTCGGGAACTCGGAGAACTATGGATTGGTTTCCCACTACGTTTACTCTAGTGGATAATGCGCACCCTCAGAAATACGTTACAGTGCCGCAGTCGCTACACCTGCTGTGGAGCAAACTAACGAAGAAGACCCGCAACAATTGAACTTAATGTATGACTTTGTAGAAGGATTTTGGTTTGCCGGCTTAAAAAATCGAACTTGTGCAAGAATTGATGCCGAACGACTTTGTTGGTCGCGTCGCACTTTTGGTGACGGGCATAAAACGGTGGCCACCGAACCCAATTTTCGCAAAAAAAATTTTGCTCGGCTATAGAGCTCTCTTTTGGTTGAATGAATACGACAATAAACAAATTATTGAATTTAAAGTGATGATAATCAACAAGACATTGTTGAAACCGAGTTATATCCTCAAAAAATCACTGTTTGGTGAGATCCATAGAGCCGTGATTAATGACTGTCCCATTCTTGAATGCGAAGATGTTGATGTGAACCGCCTTTGGTTCTGACAAAGTGGCGCTACTTCCAATACAGCCAACGAAACATTCCGTCGAAGGAAAATGTTGGTGAGCGCATTAACTCGCAGCGTGGGCCTATAATGTGGCTTTCGAAATCGTGCGATATAATACCGTTGAACTATTTTTTTGTGGTGGTGGTCTATACAGATAATCCGTAGCAGATTGCTGCCTTGAAGTAAGTATTATATTATATTATATTGCCGCATTATTGCTGACATCAGCTCGGCTCAGCTCATCTATTGGAGGTTTCTAATACAATGCATATCACTAAGATGCCGTGATAATGCAGTTCTACAAACTGTAATCTCGGTAAGAAACTTAAGGGTGATATTAAATTAACATTTCCACACAATTTTATGGAGAAAAAGTATTTTCTAAGGTTTGGGGGAACATGAAAGATCAAAAGAGTGCGATTATTTCAAATTAATGAATGTGATAGAGCACCCCTAATAATTGATCTTTACACCTTTTAACTTCATCAGATTAATTATATAATGGTTTGTCAAAAAGTCTTGCGGTATTTTTATTGAATTTTTTTTTATTGAAATTGAAATGAATTTTTGATGACTCATGCCCAGCTCTTGACCGATGCTATGGCTGCTACTATGCCGGTCTCTTTCGACCAATTCAGCGACAGGTGTAGTATGACCCGATGCGACGAATAAAACTAGAACTACGCGCTTTCAGCGCAAGACTTTTTTGACAACCTATATAATATAGAACTATTTCTTTTGGATTCAGAGAAGTTCAAGCATTTTCATCGTATTATTAGTAGTATCTGGATCCTCAGAAAGTACTATTTGGCAGTTGATTTTCGAGCTCACACAAATGCCTTTCAGCAGTACAGCACTCAAAAATGAGCAACCCACGTAGCCGAACAGTCGTTAAGCATACCTCAACCCATACAGGGAAAGATTTATCGTTATCGACAATTAAATTTTATTTGTCGCAGTACCTGTGATAATAAGGGACGGTGGAAGTAAGGGTTTTCTGTTGCAACTATCAGAGAATCTGAGTAGCTTTACTAGATTACCAATATTTAGAAGTCTGAGTTCATGGAAAATGTTCAACCTTTTGAAGTATAAAAAAAAGACTAAGAGAGAAAGAAAGAGCTGTGGGTTTTTAAAGCTACAATAAAAGAAAGCTATGGCTGTGCTGAGAACTTTTAAAAAATCCGAAGTTTGGTAGAATTATGGAATCAAATTTTAGGAAAAATTATTCAAAAAAAAAATACAATTTGTGAATCCAAATAAAAATTTGTTACTCAACATACACGAATCCAATATTTTCATAGTTAACTGAGACGCGGCTTACCTACAAACATGCTTAAATATAATCAACCTCTGTGCCTCAACACAGCAGTGCATAACTAATGCAACATAAAGCTAAACTGCAAGGAGTTGCAAATATTAAAAAAGCAAATACGAACAACAATGGGGTAATGGGTTTCTATAGGTATTATTTGCCTTACCTCGTTTCTTATTTGTTCTACTTTATTTGCCTATTTGTTGTAATAAAAGACTTGAAATGGACCGCAAAAATTGCAGGTGAACACTGAGCCACATTGGCCGCAACAACATTAGCAGCAAAGAAAGCCAAATGCCACATGCAGAAGGCCGCGTTTGTTGTCGCCTTGAGTGCCCCACAACCCAACCTTCTCTGGTGAGGCCAACTTGCAACCGAAAGATTGGAATTTTTTCCTTACAAAAGCGCAGCTTCTGCTGACTTTTTGATAATACCTTTTATTGCCAAGCGAAGCGTTTTTTCGACCTTACACTCGGTGTTGCAACAAAGGCTAGCTGACAACAGTAGCCTGCGGCGGCGTGCAACAGTAGCGCGCGAGCGTTTTTCCGCCTATGCGCATTGTACCTGGTAGTCTCTAGCTGCTTCTTTACTTGTTTTTGTGGCAGTTCCGATTCACTGCTCACAATGTTGCACAAAAGTGTTCGACAAAAAATGCGGCAGGATTATTGCGAGGGAAATCATCTTTGCTTAAGGCATAAATAGGGGCAAGTTTGGCTACAAAAAATATTTGCTATACACCGAGTGGCATGGTGTGGTGTGTGCAACACGATGGCGTGGCATTAGCAACACATAAAAAGCGCCGCATTTGCCACCAACTATTGTTGCACCTGAGTGCATGCCACGCCACGAGAAGGCGGAGATGAATTTCGTACACACACATGTGCAGTATATGAGTATGTATGTGCAACACGCCATTATGTTGCAATGTGATTGCCATTTGCGTTTTGAATTTGTAGGAAGACACAAAAATTAATTAGTGCAGATTGTTCCAGCAAGTCATTTGCCACAAAAGATTGAAGTAGCAACACAGCTGGAGAAGAAACTGAAGTAGACAAAAACAATAGCAACAAGCGGCAGTCGAAGGTAGATGTGAATAAACGGCAACTCGGCAGCTTTTGAATGGCGCACAATAGAAGGCGGAGCCGCCAATTGCCGGTGCGCGCTTGTGTTATTAAAATATTGTTGTTGTTGTTGTTGTTGCTGTAGTTGTAGGCTTACTTGTTGTGGCCATAAAACTCAACGCAAGCCGCCGAAGAAAAACCGTCCAACTTGTAAGTTTTTATGTTCGTTGACAAATTGCCCGAAACAATGTTTCAGAGAATAGCGCCCAACAACAACAACAACAGCAATTACTAAGCAGACTAAACAGGCCAAGGCGATTATGGCTACCTGCTTAAGCTCATAAAATAAACGCTGAAAAAACGATTTAAGTAGGATAATGTTTAGTTTACCAAAAAACAAGACAATGAAAGAAGAAAAAATATAAAAAAAATAAAAATAAAATTTTTACGACCTTTATTCGACGGAAATTTACCGCACACATCGAAAAGCGAAACCGAATGTACGAAAGTAAGAAACATTTACAACAATAAGAAAGTAAATGGAATTTGAGTTATACGACGGCGCTTTGAAAGTGAGTTATGAGCAAAAGTTATCAAAGTTGTTGAAGGAAATTTTAAGTTTAATATATTTTACAAATTTTGATTATAAAAATAATAAAGTGAATCAAATTTGAGGCGAACTGTTCGAAACTAAAGCATTCTTAAGCCTTTGATACAGAAATTCCTTATCAACCTGGAGTGAAGTATGAAAGAAGTGAATTTTTCTCATATATTAGGTTGTCAAATACAAGTATCTCCCTTCCGCCTATTTGTCTTTTGAATTTCACGGTTATGTATAAAGCGCTACAGAGCTCATCTTTGGCAATACTATACATCTTTGAAAGGCCTTGACATAACCTACAAACCGACGCTCTGCATGATTAGTTTGGATATTGCGTTCAAAAGTTATGGGCGTGTAAAGATGGAGTTCACCAACGCCGAAATTCGCGCTATTTTAAAGTTTTCCTTCATTAAAGGCAAATCCGCTAAAGAAACGTTCCGTGAGATTAATGGTGTTTTGGGGGATGTACTCTTTATCACTTCGAACTGCGGAGGAATGGTTTCGACGATTCAGAGTCGACACCATGGATAAACGAGCCGGCCTGTGACGACGAATACCGATCAAATCATGGAAAACATCGGGTTAGACCGGCATGTGGCATCTCGTAACATCGCCCAAAAGATGGGAGTTAGTCACCAAACCATTTTAAACCATCTGCAGAAGGCTGGATATACAAAAAAGCTTGATGTATCGGCGCCGCATGATTTGACGCAAAGAAACCTTCTTGACCGAAACAACGCCTGAAGCGCATTTTGACTGGCGATGGAACACATACGACAATATCAAGCGAAAACGGTCGTGTTCCGAAGGCCGTTTAATCGTTTTAAACAGTGGCCAAGTAGGGATTGACGGCCAGGAAGGTTTTGCTGTGTGTTTGGTGGGATTGGAAAGGAATTATCCACTATGAGCTGCTCCCAAATGGCCAGACGCTTACTTCTACCATCTACTGCGAACAACTGGATCGCTTGAAGCAGACGATCGGCCAGAAGCGTCCAGAATTGGCCAATAGGAAGGGTGTAGTGTTCCACCAGGACAACGCTAGACCACACACTTCGTTGATGACTCGTCAGAAGCTACGGGAGCTCGGATGGGAGGTTTTATCGCATCCACCATATAGCCCGGACATAGCGCCAAGTGATTACCACCTGTTCCTGTCCATGGCGATCGCCCTTGTTGGTGTAAAGTTGAACTCAAAAGAGGCTTGTGAAAAGTGGCTGTCCGAGTTCTTCAGAAATAAGGAGGGGAGTTTGTACGAGGTGGGTATAATGAAGTTGCTTTCCAAATGGAAACAGATTATCGAACGAAACAGCGCATATCCGATCACTGTAACACTTTTTATAAAGCATTGAATAAAGAGAAAAAAGGGGAAGGGAGATATTTGACAACCAAATATACATATTTCGATAGACCTTTAAAAAAGAATAAAAAAAATAAACTTTGAAGCGATGTCTCAAACAGTTTTTCAGTTACAGTCTTCTAAAGTGTGGCCGTCCAATGCAATCAGCGCCATCAGCTTTTCATTAAAAGCGTTTTTCTATCACGGATACATATGATTAGATTAGGTTATACTGGCCAGTTGTAACGCCATACATAGACCTACAGGACCTTTGTGATGAGAGATAGAGTACAGTATGTAAGTACATTATTAATATGAGCTGAAGTTGACATCGTTGAAGATGGCAACTTTTTTGCGAAATTTAACAGAGACTTCATATTTAATTCTGATACTTCATCCAGCCCCATGAACTGCGAAGTTTCTAGATATATAAAGCAAGTTCTAGATAAGGCCTGACAGAAGAAGAGTAAGTGTTCCAGGGTCTGTCTCATGCCCACTTTCCTGCACTTACTACATGTGTCGCACTTACTACTTATACGCGTCAGGCTCGCATGTGATGACAGCGATTTGTGACCTGTTATTAGGCCAACAACCGTCCTTCAGTCCTTTCAAGATCATTTGAGTAAAGGTCATGAATGTTCTTTTAGGCTTTTGCACTTCTTTTTGGCTATCCTGCATGTCCTTAAGGCATTCCATCTTCCCTGATCCATCTGTCAGCGCTTTCATAGTGTATCGTTTTCAGCAACTTTCGCATTTCCTTTACTGGTTGGGCAGACAGTTGGATGACACTTTTGGCAATGTCAACCGATGTTTCGTTGCCCGGAAGCCGCTTTCCGCAGCTACTATATTTATTGCTTCGAGTTGAAATGGTATGTGAGAAAATTGAGAAATATGATCAGATCACTATGAAATTTTTTTTGCTGCATGTTCTGAATTCAGTTCAGCACAATGACCACCTACTTTTCAATTTTATTAAAAACTGAGTTTTGGTAGTTCAAAAATTACCAAACCTTTTGTAAAATTCAATGTTTTTGACAGACCTATCTTCACACTTTGAGCCCTGTCGTAGATCGCGTGTAACTCTCAAAAAATATTTCCTGCATATTTGTAAAATTAGTATGTATAAGTGTACTCTTCTAAGCAAACGATAGAGCTGTTAGTTCTTGTTTTAATTCCAAAAAATATCCTTTTTTAGCTGCCTCTTAAAAATGAAAACATATAGACCCAATGAATTATTAATGAGCTCCATTGACTCATGCCACTACCCCATATGGATATTTCATTTTCCAGAACAGGATAAGCTTATAGGCAATCTAATCACTACTTAAAGTTCATTTGGTGAAAACTTCAGGTTTCTTAGTACCAATCGGTACGCATTGTTCACGTTAACTACACTGTCAACCAAAACATGTTGCTTAAACTCATAAAAGCTGCTAAGAGGCATTGATGCTATAGCGATTTGAGTTGATAGTGTGCTCCATCATTTTTTCTATTATAAATCGTCATCTATAGCAAGAATTTAGGTTCTATTAAATCACATTTAGTGCCGAAAACTTCAGCAAAATATTTCTGCAACATTTTCAATGATTTGCTAAGTGTAATATTTGAAAAATAATATTTTTAGTTCCATGCGACAAAGTAAATCGGCAAATTTACTTTACACCGCTGTCAAAGTTAAGGTAGATGAAAATGTTAAAAAGTGTTACACTGACATAGGAAAAAACCTATCAAAACAGTTTAATGTACGTTGTTGCCTGGAACATTATCTGAGAATGAGAAACAGATGAGTTTCGCAGCTTAAGGACTATCACTTATAAGTATGTAATATAATACTGTTATTTGTTATTTCGGTATAAAAGTTGTGAATCTGCATAATCTGTACCTTTATCGGTTTGTGATATGATACTTAGGGCTCTTTTTAAAACGTTTGACTGTATAATTAATTATAATTCAATAATTTTATTTCCAATATTCGCTGTTTTATTGACGTCATTGACGAGCCAAATTATTGAACTTATATATATGTGGTACCTACTTCCGTCAGTCTTCCGCTTCTTCTCTCTGTCTCTTTGGTATTGGATGATATTTCTGCATCCGGTATATACATTTAAGTTAAATGGATGGCTCCAAAAAACTGAGTCAGTATAAAGGATCTATAACTATATTCACAGTATTATCCATCTGAAGCTGAATTCGAACATATGGTAGGTAGACTGAAGCAAAACTTCACAGTCGCTGTTTTGTAAATAGTTCTTAACCAGTCTTGCGACATAAGGTCGCATAGTTTTCTGGACCCTTGGCGTCATGACTATTTGGCTTTGCCTCGCGACTTTTTTAAGCGTTGGTCAACTAACGTGAGACTGCGAGATCCTTCTGACCTAGAGTAGAAGGCAGGAGATATACTGAACTATTTGCTCTTAGCAAAGTTTCCGTTGCTACGATCTTTGAAGTTCTTACTGGACATTTGCCAAAAGCCAAACATGTTATGTGATAGGCTCAAAACACTTTGCTGATTTATTGGGGTCTTTATGATCATTACTTAAGAATTTTGTTGGTCACCATAGACCGGCTTTTGCAGCTGTCGCAGTGGGATCCATATTGGCTTTTGCAGAATCGACCTTTCAACACACCCTAACGCAAACATAACGCACAAATATGTTCAAAAGTGAAAGATTTTTATACTCTTGCAACAGAGTATAATAGTCTTGTCGAGAGATATTTATTGCAATGAAACTGGTTACACATATTCCTTGGCACCCAAGAAAGGCTGGTGTTGAAGATGGGCGGAATCGGCATGGCGTCATGGCTACTAGGCTTTGCCTTTGATTTGGCTGATTGGTTAGGTTTCACATATAATTATTTGGTTTAGTGATGTCGAAAGGAATGATTTTTTTTTTTAATTTTTCATCACTACTTATCATGCGAAGTAAAATTTACTACTTTTTGTAGAACTCAAGCAGCATTACTATGTATTGAAACAACAAATCTTTTTAATTAAAAATGGGTTGGTGAAAACTGATAGATTCGAACTAAGTAACACCACTTAATAATCTTCTAGTCTTAGACTTTGTGAGACCCATAAAGTACTCGTCAAAAGCAAAAGCAGTTAAAAGTTTATAGCATTCTTGAAGCCTTCAGTTGAAGACCACAAAAAGGCTTCATTAAGTCAAATCAGCACCCCACAGAGGGTAACGGTAGTAAATAAATTTAAACTGCACTCCGTTTCAACTAGCTGCTGCTTAGGATCAAACAGGTACACGATCCCGCGGCGCAGCTTTATCAGCAGACACTTCGGAATCCACCCACATCACACGTAATCTCACATGCATATATAACAACAACAAGCGCATTGTGCGCGCGGCAGTTAATACACTCGACGCTTGTCAGTGAGGGACCCTTGTCGGCACCGACGACGACCAACTCATAAAATTACGAGTAAATGTCGCCATTATGCGCTCATAAAAAACAATAATCGACGCGGAGACAGAGTGAATGGACTGCCGCACCGACAGGTATACAGAGTTTATGCACCTTTAGGCGCACATGTATGAGTACGCGCGAGTGTGTGTGTGTGTAAGTAGAGAAACCCTTTCGCTGGGGCAAAGGGAGCGACTGCCGCACATATCAGTAGCGTTGATCGCGCTCATTGCGGCTGTCATGGTGCGGGTTGTCAATATCGCTTTAGTGGCCTTTGTCACTATAGCTATTAATGTTGTTGTTGTTGTTGCTGCCACTGCTGTTGTCGCTCTCCATTCACTTTGATTTGCTTTAAACTTTGCCGCCACCATGAGATGTGTCGACCAGTGCGCGGGCGCATTATCCGCAAACCGTTTTAGCAGCGCCGGCGTTGCGCCCATTTAACCAATTGTTGTTGCCGCGGCGCAAGCGCAAACAACGTGAGTTGCAACAGTTTCACATTAAGCTTGCGCTTTGAGCACCGCGCTGGATCTAGATCGCCGCCTCCTTTTGGCCCAATGAGTGAGTCAATGCAATTTGATAATAATCTGACAAACTGTCGCCGCATTTGACATCATTTAGTTGCAGCAAATTCGACCGATTCAGGCAAGCGCTACACATGCGCACACTTTTATACGAGTGTATGTGGCATTTACTGGCGTGCGCGGCGTTTACTTTGCTCCTAATGATGACAATTCAGCAATTTTTGTTCGCGACGACAGTGAAAATTTTGAATGATTTGTTTGACTTGCGCGCGGCCGCCGCTTGGCGCTGTCGCATGTCCGTGCGCTAAATTGGCAGGCGGCGCTCACATTTGGCGCTGGCGCTCGCACACGCCGATTTGGTAAACACTGCCCTCTCCCTTGTAGCGTCCCACTAAAGTGGGTAGGGCATAGCAACACACGATTCTCGTGTTCAATGACGCCAGCTATTTACCACCGCCGCCGCCTCGCGTACCTTCGCTGGCGTTTCGATCACGCGCTCTGCCTTCGTTTTGCCGCGCGTCACATTGGCTGGCCTGCAATGTGGCGCGCAGTGTCTTTAAACGAGTCGAAATGAAATGTCGCTTTGTCGCTACGTGTGTCAATTACGGCCAGAAGCGTCAACTCTAATGAACTCGTGTTCGAGCCTTCAGTAGCTTTCAACTTTCCAATGCTTGGCATTTGAAATTGCACGCGTTTGCAGTTGAGTATGGCTGGCGTGCCAGTTATTTAAGTCAGATGTGATGATTTCAATTAAATTGTGGGATATGCTGTGCTGATAGTTTATTGATTTCAGATTGATTAGCGACTTAGCGGTAAAGTGGAGTAAAAAATTACGTATATATGGAATAAGGAAGCAGCGTTTAAACTTGTTAATATAGATTTACTTTGGGCACTTAAGCCTGGGAGAATATTAATTATAACCATTAATTATTCCACGAATAGTCGAGCTCGAATTTCTGTACAATTTGATATTTTACTGCTATTTCGCGAACTTCTTCATTGTCGGTAAATGGAACGTCTGCTCCATCGCCATCGATTGGGGATTGGGTTCGCCTTGTCCTGGCGTTAAAGCCTCACTGCCTTCAGAATGCTCTGGGCATCAGTTACTAGATCACCTCTGGGGGTACTATAGGAGTATGCTCCGGTATTGAAATTTTCTGTTAGTCGCCGTATCTTTTCGTAGAATTTTCAAACAATACCCCTCTCGGCCAGCTTATCAAGCTCTTCATACTCATTTCACATTTCGGTCTCTTCCTTTTTCTGTCTGCAAATGCGTCTCGCTTCGCTCTTCAACTCTCCGCATCTATCCTATTCCGCACATGTTGTGGTCGATCGTAACGTTGCGAGGTAGACAATCTGTTTTCTCTCCGCTGCGATACGGCACTCCTTGTCGTACCTGCTATTCTTTTGCATTTTCCGAAAACCAATGGTTTCGGTTGCAGCTGTACGTAAGGAGCTCGAAATTCCGTCCCACAGTTCCCTTATACCAAGTTGCTGACGAATGCTCTCAGAGAGCAGAAGTTCAAGTCGATTAGAAAATCATTCAGCTGTCTGTTATGATTGCAGCTTCTCGACATCGAACCTTCCTTATGTTTGTTGACGTGCGTTTTTTGCTGCACAGAGGCGGGTGCGAATCTTGGCTGCAACAAGATAGTAATCCGAGTCGATGTTAGGACCTCGGAGCGCACGCACGTCTAAAAAATTGGAGTCGTGTCTTCTGTTTATCACCAACCAGGGTTTTTCGTTTCGGAGACAGCCAGTTGGCTTAGTGAGATTTCCTATGCTGGAATCTAGTACTATAGATAACCATATTTCGGGCCCCAGCTTGGTCGATCAGCCGCAACCCATTTAGAGATGTTTCATCATGAATTTACCCACCGTTGTGGCAAAGATACCTTTTTTGCTCACCCTGGCGTTAAAGTCGCCAAGCACGATTTGGACATCGCGGTGGGAGAGCTCTCATAGGTGCGCTCCAAGCGCTCATAGAAGGCAGCTTTGGTCACATCGTCCTTCTCTTCGGTCGGGGATCAGCAATATGTTAAAGAACCTCGCTTTGATGCGGGTTGTGGCTAGAAGTTCATCCACCGGGGTGAATAACAGTACTCGGGGACGGAGTCCTTTTCAAGCCACGACACCACACCAAAATTTACGCTTCTTTATATGACCACTGTAGTAAATGCCACAAGGACCTACTCATCTCAGCCCTTGTCCCCTCCAGCGTTCTTGTCGGTTGGCGGTGATAATCGTAATTCTTAACATGTTTACGGGGGTCATCATCAAAAGGGGGTCTCTCGTCCGGGTCTGTTATTTCATTTTCATTGGGTGCGTTTTTTACGTGGCGGGTCCCAAATTCAGCGCACAACCCTGGGGAGGGATGCTTCGGCTCCTCACTTCAGCTCGCTTGCAAACGGATGTTCAAGGGCTACCCAGAGGATACTTACTCCTAGGACCGGATGTCGTGAACTGTTTGATTCACATGTAAAAGAATCGTTTCTGGCCACTCCCAAGGGAATGGCACTTAAAGAATTTTCCACTTGACTCTAACCTCCTTTCCACACAATTAATTAGCTTTAGATGAAGCAATTGGCTATTTAAAAATTTTAAATAAAACAAGTAAGATATTCACCATAATACCATCCATCACAATCAATATAAGGGTGAACAAATAATTTGCGACAGCCAGTAGATATATCTCCATGACAAGCCCATAAAATGGAACCGTGGGTACATTTGGTCATCTAATGTGGGCCTGTGCTCAGAAGGACAGACAAAAAATGACAGAAAATGGCATGACAAGTGACTAGCAGAGAAAGTCAGTACCAGGACTAGCAATTTGAGACAACAACAACGCGATTACCAATGATATCCCTAGCCGCACTCCCCTCCAGGCATTGTTAGTCTAATATGCCGTCTTTTGTCCAATTGGCTACACTCGCTCGCTCATGCGGCTGCGCGAATGTTATGACATAAATACATGCATATTGTGTGTACTTAATAATAAATACAACGACAACAACAATAGCAACAACAATGGCGCGCATGGCCAACGAGGCCAGCGCAATCAAAACCAATTTTCAATTGAATACAAGAATTATTTTTATTTATCAGCGCACAACGATCAGATCAATTGCAATTACAAGCGCAAACACACACACACACACACCTGGGTGTATTAATAAAAGTGTACGAACAATGCTTGTCGACCTGCTGCTGATCACTCACCGGCGCGCTGGCGTGTTGGCTGTCCAGCGCAGAATCAGCGCCAGCGCCAGCTTCCATGGCAGCTGACCAGGAGGAATCATACACTTGTTGTTATTATTGCATGCGCTTAATATTATTGAGTAGCACGAATGTTATTTGTTGTTAATTGTTGTTGTCGGTGTTCCTGTGTACTTATTATGAGGTTGTTTGCTTTTTTGTCTGTTGTGATTGTGGCTGTTGCCGGCGGACAAATGCTTGCGTGGCCTGGTCAGGTGTATGACAAGTGGATCGCCAGACAAACAAAGAAGGACGGGCGCGTCGCAAGCAGCTGGACATATGCTTGAATGGCGGAGGATGGCAGACTGAAGGAGAATGCGCGCGTTTGTGTGTTGCATGAATGGCTGGTTGAGTCTGTAACTGAACGCAGGGATTGCGCGCAGAGCGACGGGGCGCAGCGCAGAGATTAACTGGACGCACACTTGCGGTTGGCGGAGGTGAGGTGGCGGAGAGAGTAGCGTATAAAAAGCTGCGAATATGTTTTATTGCCTGTTATTGGTATGTTGCAACATAAATACGTATGTGCAACACAACGCGTTTACTTGGGCGGCAAGCGCCGCAACAGTTCTTTCACTAATGCGCGAAATTCACACAATCCATCATTCGTGTTGGCATTAACAAGTCGCCCCAAATCGATGGCGCGTTGCAAGTATATGTGGCGCATAGCGCGCAGTAACAGCAACAACAATAGCGCGTATGTTATTTGCAGTTAATGTGGTTGACGCTGACGCGACGCGGGCGCGATATAATTGCTTAACGAGCGTTCAAGTCCAATGCCACCATCAAAATCGGAGACACACGAAGCGCAGAATGATGCTGACGCTGTTGCTCGTGCTGCCACTGCTGATGATGATGGAATGATGTCACCGTTGTGAGTTGCTGTCGCGCGCGTTGCTGAAGAGATGTCTCGCTTGACGGTGATGCGCTTGATGTCGTGAATGTTGATTTCGCATTGTTGTTATTTTAGTGTTGACTTTTTGTTTGTGTACTTTGTTTTTGGTTTGTTTGTTGGTGGCGTTGATGACGTACATGTGCATGCGCGGATGGCGCTATGGCAGTCGCAGGTGATTGTTTAATAGGCAGTCAGGCATGAGAGTCCGGCATGGCAGGTAATGGCTCAAACCTCGCGGCACATACAAACACACTGGCGTACATATACACATGCACACATATGCGCTGCTGATGGCCACGTATCCATTGGTGATACCTTAATGCACAGCAATTTAAGTCACTTTATATGGCAAATATGGTTGCTTGGCAGCCATCGCACTCAAAGTGACACTCGAAGCGGCGAAATGACAAAAGCAAAGTTAACTAGACACTTTAATGGCGTTTGGGCAGCGTTGCAATGCAATGCCGCGTTGCTGCTACAGTTGTTAGGCATTCAGAACTTATATTGATAATATTGAATATTTTAGTAATATTTTTGGTTTGCTCTTCTATCGGGTATTTTCAGATAGTTTTATGCGAAAAACGTAAAGTGTCCGCTTAGTTGCCAAAAAAAAATTTTCTTCTAAGTTCTGTGGCTTTGTTAAGCTAAGCAGAGCACAGTTTTTAGGAATATTTCAAAAATCCAAAACTTGAAACTCTAAAATATTCCTTTCCTGCATATCGAACCAAAGAAGGCCGTGGGAGTATAACATCTAGGTCACTTCTGATAAGGCAGAACCGGATGGAAGTTTACCAACTGTATAAATAATAAAACTCTACACATATCACCCATGCAAATAGCCGGAACTTACATAGCAACGAACGTCGCTAACAGACTCCGAAATGCTAGGTACATAAAGGTATCCTCACTCACTCACAAATAGCATTGAACTACTTCATTTTCAAACTCCTTTGGGTGTCTGGTCATAGCCTGAAGAGTTGTTGAGCTGATAAGAAAGAGAGAACAGTTTGGATATTCATTGTGTTTCGGTGTTCTAGTGCTGAACATAAGACATCTCGCGAGCTTATCCAGCGTTGGTCAACTAATGTGAGACTGAGAGATGCGTCTGAGCTAGAGTAGAACGCGGGTGATATGCTGAACTACTTGTTTTTAGCAATGTTTTCCTTTGCCGCGATCTTTGAAGTTCTTACTAGACATTTCCCAAAAGCCAAACATGCCATGTGGTGCGCTCAAAGCACTTTGCTGATTTATTGCGGTCTTTATGATCATTACTTATGAGTTTTGGCTGTCACAATAGATCGGTCTTTTCAGCTGTTTGAAATTGTGCGCATTCAGTGGTTTAAGTCTTAACCTCAAAAACGTAGGACAGTCGTTGGAGGAAGTGTTGAGTTGTTTCTATCTCTTATTTTTCCATAAAGCTTACGCAGATAACGTCTAGTAAGATTCCCAGCCTCACAACAAGGAGAGGCTAGCCTTACTGAGGGCAAAGAGATCACTTGTTATCTTACGATCGATATTGAACCAAATTTGTTAGCTCATCAGCTTTGCAATTTCTTGCGATTCGCTATAGCCTGGCATCCTTACCAGTCTTGTCGATGTGAGGTTAGGCACTCCTTGACCAACCCTGACTGTTAATGAGTTCAAAGCTAGTATCTCCGCTCTGCTATCTAAGTGGATGGTCACTGGAGTTTATAGATCGTTCCTAACAGCATACTATTTCATCAATCTTCCCTTCAAGCTTTGACTCAACCGTAAAGGAACTCACTGTCCTTCTCTTCACACAGCTCCTTGCCGCCCACAACGCCCTCGCCGGTATATAGACAGAGAGGAGCCGCTAGAGTGCGGTTTGGTGACTCCATTATCCCAGTAATCCGGTATGAAGTCAAAATTTGTGAGTATTTGTTACTGTTCGGACACGTGTTCTTTTAAGAACCTAGAACTAGACCTGAGTTTGATCACAACTTTGGAAGCCATACAACTTCCGTCCATGTCTACGGCAACTATTCTCAAGATGGCGTTAAATGCCATGGTTGGAGTGTACCTTAGTGCACCACACATGCTGATTAGCGCCGTTCATTGAACGTTCTTGAGTTTTTTTGCAAGTGAGGCCATTTCTAGAGTCGTGTTGGAAGGTTCCATACCCCATAGAACATAATGGACTTGAGTATGGAGTCGATCCATACGACCATTTTTGCTGAGAGACCTCATAATCAGACATAAGACAATCAATGCTCTGTTTGCTTTCTCTTCGATATTCGGCTTCCATGAAGGCTTCCTATCCAAAATGAGATACGCAGATGTATCCGCTGGTTGCTGACAGATGTCTTTCAATTGCGATCTCGGTATCACTGGAATCTTGTATCTTCTAGTAAATAAAATCATCTCAGTTTTATTTGTGTTGATGGTGAGACCACTTCCGATCGATGTTAAGAAGTCAGATGAAAGACTCAGTTTAAGATATTAGAAAGATGGAACCATTTTAGAATATCTTTGAAACTGAAGCAAAACCACCTACAACACATTTACAGACTGCAAACAGGTGCTGATTTCTTAAAATAATTAACTTAAAAATGATAATTCCCATTTCTCAAAATTATGCTGAAAAACAATTAAATTGCTTGCGTCAAACGTTCAGCACTACATTGAATAATAAATCACAGCCAACCAGCCGCTACATAAAACCTTTATTTCCAAAACACATTTGATGAACTTTGCTTTGAACATTTAACCCGACTTCCTTTGTCGACGACGTTGTTTCCCACACCACAAATACGCCGAAACACTTACGAGCCACTTCAAAAGTCAACAAGCACTACAATGATAAACATAATACACCAGAGTGGTCACTCGTCGAAAACAACAACAAACACCAAATAAAAAACAGCAAGAAAAGGAACTCATAAAATCCATAACAATGAAGCAACAAATGGAGTTTTCGACGTCGGCGACGTCGTCTTAGCGACATTGAGGGCGCGTTGTGGAGGTGCTGTGGTTTCGGTGGCGTTGATATTTGGAAACCACACACCACTTTTAATGCGTTGAGCGATGACAGCGATGCGAAAAAGTAGTTTAAAAGGAAGAGGTAACAATAAAATAGAAAAATAAGAAACAAAAGTTAAACAAAAAACATAATCAGCTAAAACAAAAGGTTAAGAGCAAAGGCTTAGTGATATGAAAATGAAGTAAATGCTCTTTTAACAGGCCCCGTAGGAAAAATGTGGAATTATATAATTAATAAAGTTCTACGGAAAAAGGAAAACAGGCGTCATCAAAAATAGTAGAATTAGTCCATCTTTTGGGATTGAGAATTACAGTGGGTTTTTTTTTAATAAACTGTAAGATTCAGAATCCCATTCAAGAGTAAAGTAGAATCGGAAATTTAAAAAGATATCCACTGATTATTGTCCCAGGACAGAAATTTACGTGCCGCTAAGTGCTGCTGACATCATATTCCTTGTAATGCAAAAGAGTTAGTGAACCCTTTTTTTGTGGAATTGAAACTTAAGAGTGTGCTTGAGGACTACCCAAATGTTATTAAGAATCTGAAAACATTGGGTAGTTTATAAGCAAGAAGTAATTGTTCTGTGTCAATAACGAAGTGGAAAATATCAATTTAAGTTATAGAGTTATTATTTGTTATCAACTGAGTCGTAATGAAGAACAACTCAAGTTTCGATTAAAATGCAAATTATCAAAAAAGTGGCATTTGAAATATGTATATCTCGTTTTTTCAATGGAAAAGCTAAAGAAGTTAAATCACATAAAATGCCACAACAACCAAAATTTACCTAAAAGCTAAAATATTAATTCAAAAAGCTCTAGTTTATTGATTAAGTTGGTTATTAGCAGTAAACAGCTCTCATAAATACCGAGTTTAATATTAAACATTTCCCATTCAATTTATTGATATATAGTATGATTTCCATGATAAAAAAATTACCGTGTATTTACTTTAAGTTGCCCTTTTACGGAGTTTGTGAAAACATAACCATGTTTCTAGCTAGTCTCTCGCCCATTAAGGTGTAAAAAATGAGAAGCAACGGTTGCAACGGTTGGACTTACAGACTAATCCCGGAATCCATTTGTGGATAGATAGATCTATGGGGACGTAGACTTCCACCTAACCCAAGTACTGAGTGGAAATGGATGCCTTAGAAACTTTCTGTTCCGATTCCATCACGACCTTAGTCCTTACTATCCGATGTGTACAGAGTGCATAGGGAAGACTCACCTGAACGCGTATTTTTTTAACTCTCGGTTTTCAAATTTAGAGAAAAATTTTAAAAACTTCACTTGGCTGTAGTTTTTCGGTGGAAAATTTCACCGTACTCATGTGTCAGTCCTCTGGTAAATGGAAAGCTGTCAGCGAAGTGTCAGCTCTAATTATGACAAAACTAAGTCATATACAGTGTATTAGGCGTCAGTTAGTCCGTATAAAACTCTTAAAGTCATTCTCTCTCTCCTTAAGCAATACATAATGCGGTGGTTCAGTGCGAGAGATATGAGTTGGGAGTAGGTTAGGTTTAGCGGATTAAAGTTCCGTATTCCGGCTTCGATGCTTCCACCTACTTTAGAAAACATATTTTGCAATAAAATTTAAATTTGACCTAGAATGTCCTAGAAGCCCTCTTGAAGTCGATGTATATATAATAAAGTCGAAGTATAACTGGAGAAACTGCTGAAAGATTACTTACAAAATAAAAAATTTTGTTTAAATTGCATTAAAAAACGAAATTTTCATTAAGTAATGCCTACCCAATATTATAAGCAGAATAAGTAACCGAACGGGAACACCGAGCATGCATAGAAATCCATAGACATTTCCTCTCTTAAAAGAAACATTTATTAAAAGTTAGTTTTTCTCGACAGAGTATGTATTTCTTAGGAAAAATCTTTGCCAAATACTGACAGAAAATCGACTTCCACTTTTCCAAGTCTTGTCACTAGGTTCAGCGGATCAGGGAAACAGTATATTAAGTTCGCCCAATTTTGAGATACTCTTTGCAAACTTCTGAAAAATGGAATAAACACATTTTCTTACAACTATTAATACATTCTTAATGAAACTGATAATAAATATGTTAGAAATATACCGTCTCTAAGCGCTTGAAACACAGCGCCATCTAGCGAGCTGTTTGGTATTACATAACGAGACTCGTTGATGCAAGGATAATAAAGAAATATTTCTAAAGCTTATTTTGTGAGGTCTTAAGCAACGTTTAGGAGAAATTTTTAACAATTTTCTATATTACATTATACTTGAATTTTTTCTCGAGTGTTTACTGTTGCAATGATGCAACCGCAAAGCTCTTCTTTTTCTTTGTCTTCGGTATTACAACCGTGGGTCGATCTGGGCCGAGAACTCGACACTTAGTCCTTCCATTAGTCCTTCCATTAGATGGCGTGGGAATGCTTGCTTCCGGTTTCCACCCATGGATCTCAAGTCGAATATTCGATATATGTGAGAGCTTAGCAGTCTCGAGAAACAACACGGAATTTCGAAAACACTGAAGAAGAACACACAAGTCTGTCAGATTCACAAACAGACTCCTACTTACACACACACACTTGTACATGAAGAACACGCGGTGACATTATTCTTTGCAACAGCAAACAAATGCAACACATTCAAAAACAATAACAACAGCTATAAAGCGACCATTTACAGCAAAAACACAGGGCACATCATCAAATCAATGCAACAGATATGCGGCTGCCGAAGTTGAGGGCGCAAGCGAAGGCTACCGGCACTTGTGAGCAAGCCGCACGAACAACGCGAGGGCAGGCCGCCAGACGGCTGGCAGACACACGGCAGACGTTGAGTGTTTTGTGTGAGCTGATAAAATAGAGTGTGTAGAAAGAAAAAATAACAAAAACAACAACAAACAACAACAAACACATGCACAAAACAACAATGTTAGCGAAGAGTAGAGAACTAACACAAGAAAACAGGAACGGGAAGAAGAAGAGGGAACAATCGAAAAGCAATATGAAAAACAATAAAAGGAAGCTGTTGGAATGGGAAGCGCTGAAACAAAAGACTCAAGCGACGAACATAGCACAACAACAGCAACAATCAACTGACCTAAAAGTCATCATAAATGCAAGTTTATGGCGGTGCGCGGCTCATCAGCGGTGTAAGTGCGTACATGTCCACTCTTGGGGCAGACGGCGGGTGTGTGTGTGCCTTTGTGCCGCGTTGTACGGCTGTGTGTGTGCGCCCGCGCAGCTACCTACCGCGCAATGCTTGCCACACACTTCTACGAAATCACAGCGGCGCGAGTGTAATCGCCGGTGTTGATGGCTTCACGACGCGCCGCTCTTACTCCCCCGACCGCGGCTTTAAACGCTTTTTTCAGTTTTTCATTTTCGCTTTGAAATTTGTTACTGCGCTGTTCATTTGCTTGTCGTACATCACAACCTTCTTTCTTGGTTGTTTTATTATTCCGGCATAAAGATGAATCTTTTCTGCGGAAATCGGGGAAAAAAGTGGCAGTAGAAGAACATCTAAGCTGTCAGCGTTTTGAAGAGGTTCGTTGATTCCCAGGCTAGCGGCAGCCACCACCAACGCATGCGCAGCGTACATATGTATGTCATAGCGCACAACAACAACAACAACGCTTGCATAGATGAGCCGCAGTGCCACCAACACCGCTGCCAACAACAGCGTTAATACAAATGTGCCGCGGCAGCCCCGCCGCTCGAGTATTTTCCTCATAAATTTTAGAGTGTTCTATGTACTACTTGCGTGTTTGTATGTGTGCGTGTGTGCAGTGTAGTCGCTGCTTCATAGTTACACGCAAATAAAAATATAATTAATTCACATTAAAAGTGCTTATGCGCGATCAATTCTTGGATTTGTGTCTTCGACTTTAAGTGTGCCAGCCGCTGTAAAGGTAAAAGTCGCCGAGTTCGATGCGGTGCTGCCATGCAGTTGCAGCATCAACTTGACAGCGGTAGTTGGGTCAAACGAGCGCAGATTGCATTATTTACGAGGAACTCGAGTGCGTTGGAGTCAGTAAGTTGTTTTAGAATTTGCTTTATGAGACGCTACAGTTTGTGACTATCGTAGAGGGAAAGTAGCGGCGGAGTTTCAGATGCAAGTTTACCATATTTAAGAGATATGTTAGTGTTGAGTCGGTGTTCCAGACCACCAAAGAAATATTCTTAGCAAACGACAGGGAGAGGCTCACCAAAGTGTTCTTAAACTCGAAATTTGCTACATATACATACATATATGTTCGGATCTAATGACGGTGATTACGAGTGTTCCAACTGAACAGAAAAAACACCGGATCTTTCCGTAGTCAAAATAAATATTAATAGAGAGTCTCTCTTTTTAGACTTACAGTTTTCAGTGAGGCAATACTTTTTCTGTGCTGGTCTTCTTGATAACTGTTACGTGATTTATACTCAGTTTGGTTTGTCATTTCGTAATTCAGAAGCTGAACAATCGAGTTGGCCACCTATTCCGAGTCTTACGAGAAAGCTTTGTTCAGCGATGAAGCTTATTTTAGTAGAATGAATACGTTAGTAAACAAAATTGTTGCATTTGGAGTGATCATATTTCACGAGGCGTTGTTGAGACGCCGTTATATCTTCAAAAGTTAGTAATAGCTGTGCTTTTTTCGCAGAAGTAATCATTGATTCATACTTCTTCAAAATGAAGCCCGCCATAATGTTACAGTCAATGGGGTACGCTATAAAACCATGATTATTGACTTTGTCAGGGTTGAAATGGAGGATATTGAAGTGGACCACCTGCCAACAAGTCGGCGCTAAATGTCATACAGGCAGCGGAACAATAAATTAATTGAAGGAAACTTTCGGTGAGAGCATTGTATCGCTTCGCTTATGTGAAGTCGCTTGTCTACGCAAATAATCATAAGGCGATTGACGCCCTGGAAGAAAATATTTGGAGCGCTATTGCTGCCATACGGTTCCAATTGCTATAAAAGTGCTCGCAAATTGTAGTTCTTGGATGGAATTTATTTGAACTAGCCGTGTCGGAAATCATGTTAAAGCGTAATGCCGAATTCTTATCCTTATTACGAAGCCAAATTCTGGGTCACAATATTAAATAACTGTTAAAGGTTCTACGTCGAAGATAAAGGGTCTACAGACATGAATGAAGTGATGTTAAAATTAAACAAAAATTAAAATTTAGTCGAAATGGATTCTGTTTTTAGACACCATGACTCCACTTGCCTACATCCACCCGCTTACGCAAAATTTCAATGACCCGGTGCGGCATTTCGGCACAAATTTTAGCTATGGGGCGCTTTGATTTTCGAACTCCTCAAAATTTTTTGTTAGATTGGCGTAAATCTTTGAAATATGTATATTCAGAGAAAATAATCTAGATGTGTTAAACCGGAAAAAATACAACTTAGGGTTCCAACGCTCGCCATTGATGGTAACGGCATTTGCTTCGAAAGAAATAAAGCCGCACCGAAATTGCGTTACCAGAACCACACCCCAATAGCGAAAAATCTGTTTACTGAAGAAGTTATTAAGCCAGAAATTGGCCTCATCTGAAAAGAGCTGTAAGCAAATATATCCTCCGCGAGCTATCAAATTCATGACATCGAATACTCTCAGAGCTGTTTTCTTCCATACTGACGACATGACCTAGCCATGTGAATGTCATCGTATATCTCGTAAAGATCGTCGTTCCATCGACTGCGATTTTCGCCGTGGCCAACGCGCAAAGGTCCATACATCTTCCGCATAACTTTTCTCGTAACACCGATCATTTGCTGTCATCATCCATGCCTCTGCACCATATAACAGGACGGGGATGATGAGTGAGTTGTAGCATTTGATTTTTGTTCGTCGAGTGAGAAGTTTACTTCGATTGTAGAAATCGCACAATGGGTAGTTGCTTTGTCTGAAACCTCGTTTGGTATCTTCTTTTGAGAGTGGAAACCGTTTTGAAAAACACCACACTGAGAATGTCCCGCTCCGAGCAGATGTCTCCCTCCGTTCCCCACTCTCTTCCCTTTCTACAAGAAGCGCTCTAGCGATCGTAATAATTTGTAATAATTTGAATTTCGATGGCATTCATTTGAGAAAATGTTTATTACAGTGTACTATATACCATCCGATAATGCAACAAAAAAATCGATTTCTCGAAAATTTCACACTGAGACGATCTTTTAACAAATGCTTTATCATATAATCTAAAGAAAAATTTAGCAAGCTGTAAACAAGCTTGGAATGTAAAAAATTTCTGAACATGAAATTGTGATTATTTAAAGGGTTAAATACAGTTAGAATTTTCAAAAAATTGATTTTTTTTATTCTATTTTCTAAATGAAAGTATATTTAAGAACACACGCAGAAAATTTCATTTCGTTCTGGTGTATATTTTCAGAGTTACACACAAATTTGAAAAGGCGTTTCAAAGCGCTTGGAAGTAGAAGGCTAAACTTTAAACGCGTTTTTCTCAAAATGGTGTTTTCAAAGTTGGTGACCAACTTTACTCTAACGGGGCAAAGTTTCAAATTTTAACACAAGCTTCTTAAATATATTTTTTAGTAATTAATTGAATATTTTTTCTCACCAATAATTTTTTTTCTAATAAACCATTTAAGGGCGAAATATTAGTCAAAAGTCGATTTTTGGATCAATAACATTAAAAGTGTTCTCAGAAAATTCTGGAAAATAAGATTTTTTCGGCCTTCAAACTGTATAAAACCACTTAAGACTTCACGGAAGATTCTTATTTGGAAACCTATTCCCTCCCAATGTTGGCCCGCTCAATGAAAATTGTTAGGGATATGCAGATATTCGAATATCCGTACAACCAACAACATCTAGATCTAACCTTACTGACATTCTATTACAATAGTTTCAGTTTAGTTACCATATAACTGTATATATTTTGTAAGTACGATTTAATAAATTTTTATAGCTATGTGTACACTTATTTTTCATTATCAACCCTACACTTTCAATCTATTAATTTTCATTAACGATTTTAAATTTTTTATGCCTTTTCCACAACATTTTAATATTTATTAATTTAATGCGCATTTCGAAGCATAACAATACAATCTAATTGGTACATTTAAGAGTGTAATCAGTGGACTTACGAAAGGCGTTCGAAGTCATGAGCTCCTGTAGATATGAATATTTGAATAGGCGATAAACAAATCCTGCTGTTTTAATTGCTGACCCAGTTTTATGATTATACAACGGCAATGAAAGCAAATCGAATTATGATAATGCAGCACAAAAATGACGCTCACATATATATACATACAAACATATATGCTCATAGGTATGTATATATAGTCATATCTGTGGGTAAACACTACAAAGCAACGAGAGAAGTATCAGGTGTCTCTACATACATATATATATACATATATATATGTATATCTTTATATGTGCAACAAATAATGAAAATTCAGCAGCAACAGTAGATGCTTCTAGTATCGCCAATACGACGTGATAACGTCCGATTTAATAACTGCACATTAAAAAAGTTGTTTTCGACGGCATAAAAGCGCCCGACGATGAGCATCGTAAAAAAGCTACACGCAGTGATGAACGCAGCGGCGAACACCTATAAAAACCTCCACTTCCCGCTCACCACACAAACAAGTGTGTGGCGAAAAGCTGCTTCTAGAAGACCTGCATGGCAAATAGCCAATAGAAGTTTAACACTCAATGGTTAAGTGTCGTGATTTTTCGTCGACTTTTTGTGATTTATTCCGATTTTACGCTTCTGAGTGTTAGACAACTATAATCTAGCAGAATTTTCAATGCTATACAACTAATTTTATGACTTAATTTACAGCTTTAATTAATATGCAACACGCAAGCCGGTTTCACTCGGCATTGTTTTCTTTCATTGAAGCGATCATCTGGTTGGTGAATTGACTATAAAAATTTCGTTTGAATTGACCTATTAGAGCATATATTGTATTTTTCCAAAATAACTGCTGTGAAATATTCCATGACGGGTAAGATTTGTCGGCTAGAAAATATTCCACTAGACTATGTCGATGCGCAGTCATCTTCGATTCGTCACTTTTCTTCGCACTATGTTTGAGTTCTTCTCGTTTTTTAAAGGAACTATGTTTTATGCAATAGCAAAGTTAGTAAGTTGAATTCAATAGAAGAGAGTATGTTTAACCACCTGCTACTAGTCCATTTATTTATACGCTTTAATGCATTTATACCAGTTGTTATGTTCGATTTGCCAGTTTTAAAGTTTATTATATACAAAATATTAAGGGATTACATGGGTTAGCAGGTTTTTTACCTCTAGAATATTGTCCTCAATTTTCAAGTTGATCCGAGTACTAGTTTCGGAGACACAGTCTTGAGAACTTGTGCGCTCGAGGCTAGCTGGTCTAAGTGCCTTTTGTGCCGTCTTTAAACGCTTTTTTCTCGAAATTGTGTGTTTTGGAGTCGGTTGGCTGGATTTTTCGACAACTACTCGATAGAAAAGTCTTACATAAATTTAAATTTATTTGAATAAATCAGTTTGATTGTTAGGGTTGTGTTAGAAAACCTTTTTGAACGATTTTGA
This sequence comes from Bactrocera neohumeralis, assembly GCF_024586455.1. Classification (NCBI taxonomy): domain Eukaryota; kingdom Metazoa; phylum Arthropoda; class Insecta; order Diptera; family Tephritidae; genus Bactrocera; species Bactrocera neohumeralis. The sequence goes on from NC_065923.1 coordinate 30,700,010, forward strand.
AAGATGCGTAATCAAATCCATAGAGTTCCAATACGAAACTGTACTATATTTCATTCTAATTTATTTATTTTTCATATATTAACATTATGCTTTTATTTTCATATGCTTATATTTTTTCTAAACCCTCTACCCACACAGGGTATGTGAACAAAACCGCGCTTGTACCAATCAAATTGTGACACGACAACTTTAGTCTTTGCAACGCGGTCACCAAATGTATTGATACTTGCAACATTATCGACATCGTGTTTTACAAAATGCCAATGCTGGTGTTGGAGATGTATTTGCAGTTGATGCGCGAAGATGCCTACACTGTAAATAAGATAAAAAAGTTTGAACTTGAAAATATTCTCGAAATCAGCAATTTTTGTTGAAATTGTTGTTGATTTTGCATTTGTTATTGTAAGTGTATTAGTTGAAAAGTTTTGAGAAAGAGGGTGTTGCAATCCAATCAGCGTTTTACACACATTTTACGTAGCAGACTAGTGAATCGATTATATCGTAGCTGATTTTACTCAACAATTTACAGGGATGATTTTCATAGAAAACCATTCTCTGAAACCATGGACTTTTTCCTGTGGGGATAAGTAAAGTCTACAGTCTATGCGAACAATTCCGCTTCGATTCAGTCCTTGGAGCAAAACATCATGCGTGTCATTCGCCAGTTAACAATCGAAATACTCGAACGGATAATCGAAATTTGGACTCAACGGCTGGACCATCTGAGACGTAGACGGGGCCAACATTTGAAAGAGATAATACACAAAAGATAAATGCCAAACAATGTTCTTTCGAATGATTATAAACATTCCCCATTAAATTTTAAGTTTCTGTATTTTTTCTTTAAACAAGTAGGGAACCTCGAAATGGATTTCCATTTTATATATTATATTTCTAAATCGATTTTTCGTTCGGTTTCTACTATTAATTTTTCTCACAGTGTAATCGATACTATAGGTTTTCAATAGCGAAACAAAATCAGAACCCGGAGGACGAATTCAAAGTGGTGCGTGGGTCCATAGCAAACCACTCATTTTTCACATGATAGAGATACTCGCATGTAGTATGCAAGCTACGGCTTCAGCGTCCATGGAGTACTTGCAACACCCACATACGCTGCAGCGATGCCCGCACGTAACGGACAAGTGCTATTGTCTCACGATGTGAAGGCGAAATCTGGAGTATCGGCTTACAACAACTCGGCATGTTGCCAATTGCAATCATTGATTGCAACAACACAGCAAAGTAGTAGTTAGAAAACAGCCAAAAAAAGTAAGCAAAAAGAACACCACTCGGTCCCCATCATGTTTGCAGCATTTTGTTGCATGTTGCAATCAACTTGGCTGCAACAGCAGCAACTCGCATAGCAGTCGCTGTTTGTGCAATAAAATCGGCAGCAACATTAGCGGCGTTGGTGTAGTTGCTGCCAGCAAATTGTTGGAAAATGCATCTGCTGCAACAACAACACAACAAACTTGCAACCGCCACTTTACAACGCAAATGTTTCAATCAAATTGTATCTCAGAGCGATGCAGACACATACACGGTTGCCGGTGCGGCATGTGGCCGGCACTCTGCACTTGGCAATCGGCGGAAACGCGCTCATAAACAAATTCACAACTTTCAAATTTACGAGTGAAAGTGGAACGGAAGGCGTTAGTGCTGCGCGGAGTGCGGCAATTGGGCAACAGTTCGTACGCCGAAGAATTTCGCATTAGCGCGAAGGCAATAAAACTCGGCCAGCACAGTAGCTGCCACTGAGTGCTGCAGTAAATTGCTGATATACGTATAAGTGCTTTGCCTGAGAGAGTTTCGGTTGTCTACGTCGTTGTGCGTGGGTTTTTGCATAGATTACCTGCAATTGGTGGAACTAATTGCAGTTCTTTCATGCTAATTGGTGTTACTTGACCTTTTCTCTATTGGCTCATCATGTGCTACTTTGTTTTATTACTTTCTGGCGCTGGTAGTTGTTGTTGGTGGTTTTGATCTGTAAGAATAGTGTGAGAACCGATATAACTAATATGAAAAGGGAAGAACGCAAATGTCCGTTTGATATTGTAGAGAGCGATGCATTATCACGATCTATAGTAACAAGAAAAAGCTGTTTAACGAAGCTGCAAAACGCTTCAGAAAAACAAAAGACACAACAACTTTACATTGATTGGAGACCCGATTTAAACACTTTCTTTGAAGAATATATATATTGTTTTTCGAATTTTGTTCTCTAAAGACTTTTTTGGGCAACTAACATATTGATCGATATACATAACATGAAGTCAAATGAAGGTTTTTTTTTTAAAAGGTGATCGATGTTCGCTACTTTTTTAAAGAAAAAACACAGAAACTTCAAATTTAATGGGGAATGTTTATTATCATTCGAAACAATATTTCTTAACATTTATTTTTTTTTGAAGATTTCTCTTTCAAATGTTGACAGCGTGCTACGTTTTATTACTCAGGTGATTGTTGGTGTATCTGAGTCCATTGACTATGGCGAATGACACGCGAGATATTTCCCTCCAAGTTTTACATCGTAGAATTGTCGTTTGATATTTGGACACAGGAAAAAGTCTAACGGTGTGATATCACACGATCTTGGTGACCAAACGACCGGCCCATAACGTGAAATTATCTGCGCACTGAAGTGTTCTTTCAATAGATTCATTGATTGATGTGATGTTTGGGAAGTGGCGCAGTCTTGTTGAAACCAAATGTCGCCGAGATCATGAGCTTTGAGGCATCAAATAGACGGTTATCATGGCGATAACACTCGCCATTGACGATTACGTTCTTATTGACATCATGTTTGAAGAAATATGGACCGATGATTCCACCGGCCCAGAAACCACTCGAAACCGTTGTTTTTTCTGGATGAAATGGGTGCTCTTGAAGCTCTTCATTTGTTTCTTTGTCTCAAATGCGGCAGTTTTGCTTGTTAATTGACCCAGAAATGGGCCTCATCACTGAACAAAATTTGGTTCGAAAATGTCGGATCTTCTTGGAACTTTTCGGGAACCCATAGAGCGAAGCGATATCGTTTGGAAAGGTTGAACGGCTTCAGTTCTTGCAAAAGCTTTATTTTTTACGCTTTCAATTTGAGATCTCGACGTAAAATTCTGAAGCAAAGTAACATGACAGCTCGACACAAACGTGAACTATCAAAAAAGTCTATAGAAAAAAGTACCCCTACTTGGACCACCCGTTAATAGTAGTAATAATGTTATATAACACATATGTAAAAATACATACATAATGAATAATTTCTCTCAGTCACCTTTACATATACCCTTTATGGTGGAGCAACTAACTTAATTTATACATTTTCAAAACGGAATGGTGCCAATCCGCAAATTTTCGTTGGTTACGAATTTTCAATTCATTTAATTTAGTTGTGAGCATGACAGTCGATTCGTTTGAGCACACAAAAGCCACTTGCCACGCGGCGTACTGCCAATAGCAAGCAAGAACAGCAATAAAAGCAATAAATTTAAATACAATATTTAAATACAAATGTGCGCGTCCCGGCTTCAGCAGGATTATGTGTGATTGTCTGCGTGTGCACACAGTTCGTTTTGTGTCCATTTCATTTCCATAGGGAGTGGCGGCTTAAACGCTTTCAGGCCACCAACAAAGTTCATTTTTAGTAGCCATTTAGGCCCATTGATCGCCTACCAATGGGCACGTGAAAAAAGCGTAATAAAATGAAACTAAGCCCTAAACACCGCATTTCGATGAATAAATAAACGATTGAGCGTGTAAATGGATGAAAGGTGGTCCATTCGTTCGTTAAATGGCCGCTTGAATTGGGCCGAAAACTTTCATTGAGTTTATGGCAAATTAGTCGCACTTCACTCCGCCTAATGTGTGCACACATACGCGCTCACCAATAACATCATCATCACTGCCGCCATCACCATCGCCATCGCCATCAACACCAACAGTAAAATACAATAAAAAAGGCAGCAACAACAGCAAAAATAATAAAAGTAACACCTTCACGCCGCTCATCGGTTCCCTAGGTGGCTCAGCTTCGCATAGTTGCCAAGTGGTTTTATCTCTTTGTTTTCGGTACATATCTCTAATAATCGACATTATTATCATAATTCGATTCGATCGCTTTGTTCCTTTCATCACTATCGCGGCTAAATGTTTTTGTATTAAAAGTTTTATGATTTTTTTATGTTTTTACGAAATTTCGATAAAATTTAGAGTCTGCAAGTGATTTGAAACGACTCTGCATATATATATATATATTAACATATATTCGTATATATATACTCGCCGGACATTTGGTTTGCACTGATATAATCGTCAATTGCTTCCACTTTGTGTGACCGAAGGAGGTTAATGGAGAGATCTTCTCTTCTTTTTCTTCTTTATTGGCGTGGAGTTTACAACAACGCGCAAGTCATTCTTTCTTTTCGCTCTTTAGGGCGAATCGGAGATTGCAAGTGTAGCAAAGTCCTTTTCCAAGTGATTTCTCCAACGGAATCCAGATCTCCTTTTCCTCTACTTCTACCGGCGGGTTCTGAATCGAAAACTTTCAAAGCTGGAGTTTTTTCTTTCATCTGGACAACATGACCTAATTAGCGCAGCCGCTGTCTCTTGATTCGTTGAACTATGTCAATGTCGCCGTATATCGCTAAAGCACATCATTCCATCGTTTGCGGTATTCGCCGTTGCCAATACGCAATGGACCATAAACCTTCCACAGAACCTTTCTCTCGAAAACTCGTAACGCCGACTCATCAGATGTTGTCATCGTCCATGCCTCTCATCATATATGTAGCAGGACGGGAATTATGAAGGACTTATTGAGTTTGGTCTTTATTCGTCAAGAGAAGACTTTAAAGAGCTCTTCTAGTCACACTTAATTAAATCACAACTCTCGTTCACCAATTTCTGTGTTGTAATCGTTTTTTCTTTGGACAAAGTCACAGCCTTAAAAATCACACCCATAACAATCACACCATAACTCAAGGATGTAAAACTCTAGTGTAAAATCTATGACTTGTTAAGTAGAAATACATAATATATGCCGAAATGTGAAAACTTGGATCATGTTCCCTCGACAATCGAGCCAGCAATAACCGCAATTTTTATCCGCCCGAGGACTACATCGTCCAAGAAAAACAGAATGGCAGGATTGACGGTCCGAAAAGTCTTTATATGTGTTTGGTGGGAATGGAAAAAATCAATAACTACAAGCTGCTTTCACAGGAACCAACTACAATTTACGGTAAACAAGTAAAGAGCGCTCAACTGTTAGAGGCACAGCAAGATTAGATCAAAGACATGGCGGTTGACACTGCTTTGCATGATGTAGTGTCATGACAAGAAGAATTTGACCTACAACCTCAAGCACCTCAAATGTAGTAATTTCTATGACCGAACATTCATGGCGGAGTATGGTAATGCAAAGATTTCCCGATTGGTTAACAGGGGCAACCCGGTGTTTTGTACTTTTCCCAAGAGATTCTTTAATGGCAGCCAACGCTGACGACGTTGTTCTTATGATTGAAGCAATATATTCTAGTTAAGGGTACCAAAATGTGGTAATCAAATGGGGCGAATAGAAGCAGTTTAGCCGTTAACCGAACGAAAACTGAAATGGTTTTAATTACCAGAAGATACAAAATCTCTGACGTGCCACTCCCATTAATCAGAAGCTCGAGCCTTTTACCTGATGGATGATAAGATTGATGCATGATGAATTGATAAAGAGAAATACCTCTTTCAGGGGGGTTGAGCATTCACTCTGATAGTAGAGCGGCGATACCAGCGGTGAGCTCACTAACCATATGCTCAAAGTTAGACAAGGATTATCTCTACTCATTAGAAATAGCATCAAGCTACTTCATCAACATATTCGTTTGGGTGCCTGGTCATATATAGCGGAATCGCTGGCAACTGCCTATCACACGATGGGCTTGCCGAAGGGGCAACTTTGCTCTGCTTACATTGGAATGGCAACGAGGTGGACCTCACGTACGTGGTCCACGTACCGCTCCTATGCGACTGCAAGCAACTTCTGGCCTTTAGTAAAACACAAGAGATCTATTAAACTGGTTACTCTTAGCAAAGTTCATTTTGCGGCTATAGTAGGCGAGTCGTTCTTACTGGACATTATGCAATAGGCACTTACATATGTGATAAGGCTGAGTAACTTATATTATAATATAATAACGCAAGTTGTGAAGGTTGTAGAAAGCTGAGGTGGAAACAGCCAGGCACTTTCTACTCTATTGTCTCTATTGTCCAGCCTTTACGAAAGTGAGGATGAAACGTCTCGACAGTCTTATCTTCGGCGAACCAGGAGACATTACTAAAACTGACATTGGCTGTCTCAACAAATTTGCGATAGGCTTAAATCGATCGACTTCTTGGCATAACTGAACAATTCGACAATCTGTACGAAGCAATCGCTCAGAAGCGGCCAGCATTGGCCTATTGGGGAGGATTTGTATGCCGTCAGCTCACATCCAGGCCACACGCATCGATGGGTACTCGCTAGAAGCTGTCTGTGAACCATATTACTAAAATTCTTTATTAATAGTCCACTATAGACGTGAATCAGTGCAATTTTTTTAATTTCTTTATATAGTATTATGATTCCTTCATTTACTTAAGATTCCATCGCTAGATCGGCAACCTAATTACGAGCTTATCTAAAACAGTTTATCGCAAAAGTCAACGGCAAATCTATGAATAAAATGTCGAGTCACAAAATTTGTCAATATAAACAAAAGATCGTGTTAATGTTTTCAAATGAAAATACATTAATTTTTTATTTGTTAGTAACTAACAAGAAGCCCATGAAGCGCTTAAGCATAAATTAAAGTTTTGGCGAAAACTTAACGACATCATCAACAACAACAACTAATAAAGAAACAACAAATAATATATAGATAAATTTTTTCTATTGTGTTCACCGAAAACACCCTCAATCAATTTGAATTTTAAATTTTATTGACACGTGTTGCTGTTTTTGTTAACAAAAAAAACAATTAATGTAATAAATTTTGTCGATTGAGCTTAATGAATAGAGATTAGCAGATACGCGCTGAAACTTAAGCCAAGCGCACAGTGAACCTAGCTGACTTTTTTTCCGTAATCCAGCTTCGAGTTCTGCCTCCTTGCATTTTTTATTCAAATAAATAATGACTCAAGACCTGTTGAACCCGCGCAGAAACCGAATTTCTTCGCTGCTTAAAGCACTAAGAAAATTCTTCGACTTCGGCTTTCGGTGATTTTTTCTACAGAAATTTGCATAATTTATTCGCCAGATTTCGCATCAAAAATTTGCCTCTAGTGTTATTTCATTTTCAAATTGCCGCTAATAAAATAAATTAAAATTGACAAAACTATAAACTTTTCGAGTTGAGCACTTGGCTATGCTCGCGGCGACAATCAACGAGCAGCGCAGTGAAGGCAACGTTCAAAATACACTAATCCGAACACGTTTGACGCTCAGCGCTGCCCTGTAGGAAAAATTACGTTTGTTAGAAATCAAAACTAGTTAAATTTTTGAGTTTTGTCAAAGAATGAAGTTTTACTTTTCTCTCATTGATAGTGATATTGTTATTGTAGCGTTAGAAACTATTTCCCTATTTTGAGAGATTTTGCTGATGTGCAGAATTTGGCTCGACATAGAATAATACTGATATGGAATGGAAGTATACAGATATAATAGGAAACTCAAATAATTTCAGACATTTTTCTGAAGTAGAAAAACAAACTGAAACCTCTTCGCTATAGTTATTTATATAACATCAGACATTGTACATAATAAAACATATATTATATAATATTTTTTTATTTCTGGGTTTATGAAAAGAAAATAGTTCCAAATATTATTTCGAGAGGGAAATTCTACATTTTTAAAGTCTTCGCTGCTCGCTGTCTTTTTGAAGTCAGTGTTGCATGTCATGTAGATATATCTATGTCTATATCTAATTTTATCTATATCTATACCGCTGTCAAAATGGATCAGATCGTGCACCCACTCTCCCCTACACATGGAAAAAGAGCTAGTGATCCAGAGATATACGACGACAATGACATAGTTCAGCGACTTAAAAGACAGCGGCTAGGTCATGGAATGGACGAAAACACTCCAGCTCTGAAAGTATTCTACGCAGTACCCGCCGGGGGAAGCAGAGGAAGAGGAATACCTCCACTCCGTTGGAAGGACCAAGTGGAGAAGGACCTGGCTTCTCTTGGAATATCCAATTGGCGCCACGTAACGAAAAGAAGAAACGACTGGCGCGCTGTTGTTAACTCGGCTATAATCGCGTAAACGGTGTCTACGCCAATTAAGAAGAAGATCCAGAACATACTCTAAGGTTTCTGCAAATCCCCCAGTTTACTCTCGAAGAGCTGCAACTAGCTACTGCGGCAAGCTCAATGACATCAAATCACGCGGCCCAGCCGGGACCCCAACAGAAATCTTGAAAAAATCGCTGCCTCGAAGCCGGAATATTCCCTGAACCCTGGAAAAAGCAAAGGCTGGTACTAATCAGTAAGGGAAAAGGTGATTCCAACTTGTCATAATCATACCGTCCACTATGCATGCAGGGTACAGCGGGAAAGCTTTATGAAAGACTACTTAAATCCAGATGCAAAGCGGCTATCAACGAAGTTGGCGGACTTTAGAACCGGCTGATCAACTATAGGAGCTATCAAATCTGTCATTGATTGGTAAATACAAAAGAATAGTATTGCTGTCGACTTTAAATGTCCGAAACGCCATTAACAGCGCCAGATGGGTAGATATGAACGACGCTCTCGGTAAAAGCTTTAAAATCTCTGGCTATCTCAGAGCTGTGGTGCGGAGCTACCTTAGCAACTTAGAAAACTGCTGTACCAAACTAAAGAAGGATCATGACAGATAGCGATCACGTCAAGAGCAGCACAAAGATCTAATCTAGGCCCAGACTTGTGAAACCTCCGCTACAACGCTATATTAAAAGTCGAACTGCCAGACGAATCGTACTTCATTGGCAACGCGGATGATATTGCAGCAGTAATTACAGCAAGAGACATAGAAGAAGCGCGAAGAAAACTTAATCAGTCATGATACGGACGCTAGCATGGCTCGACATACACAACCTACAGCTGGCTACGGAAGAAAAAGATCTAATTCCTAGTTTCAGCTTTCTCCATAACACCATAAGTAACAAATCCAAATTGTGTTTCAAACATTGCTCCAACTGTACTGACCTTTTCTTCAAACGAGCTACTAACGGACTAGTCCTTTGAGCCGCATTTGCGACACACTTAATTTCCTACAGGGTGTTTACTAGTAAGAATGTACGCTTTACGGCTTGTTTGGCTTAGCTGCTGGACATTTCATTTTGCTTACCCTCCCACCTGTCACATGGAAAAGAAACAAATAAGCGCTTCTAAGCCAAGAAAGCTCGCGGCACAAAAGCGAACTACAGTTGCTTCGCACAAAGACTTAGCAGGTATCAGTGAACAAAAATATAGAAGCAGTGACCCGAGAGCTATTGACATCCACTTGTCCACTATTCAAATATATTGTTGCTGTTAATGTTGTTGTTGTAGCTGCTTGTGTTATTGACATGTGTCCGGCGGTGTGTCTCTGGGTCGCGCGCTCGCCGTCACACACACCAATCGACCTGCTTGGTCCACTTACGAGCGCACAACTTTATTAGCGTCTCGGCTGTTCAATGATAAGAATGACATTGTTGTCGTTGTTTTTTGTTCGTTTGTTTGGAGATTTGTCGGTATTAGCTTATTGAATAAACGCAATCGCTTGGTCGAAATTTGAATTTTTATCCACTTTTTTTCAACGGCACTTTCAACTCTTTGTGTTTTTTGTCTCGTTCTGCCAATGAAAGCGAGCAACGGATTCCAGCTCTTTATGCATTGTGCGCGCCGGCTAAGCGTATCTCCGGCTTGAGGCCATTCAAGTCACTGATTTATTGCCGCCAATTAGTTGTTTTTAAGCTTATTATTTATCGAATTTATTTGTATTGTTCGGCGTGAGGATTACAACAAAATCATTTATTTTCGTATACACCGGGACGTTGAGGTGGATTGAGACGCTGGTGAGCGCGCTTGTTGACAGTGCTGATTTGATGCTACAAATGACTTCAAATTTAAATTCTAATAATCTTGTAAATAAGTTAATGGTAATAATGCCTTGATATCTTTGTAAGTAATCGCATAACTGTATTTGTTTGGTTTATTTTTAAACTTGTATAAAAGGCTTTAAATAGCATTCAATATTTTGATGGAATTATCTGATAGTAGTATATCTTCTAATTATAACAAAAAGAAAAGAGTAATTTGGTACTTTTAATGTGTTACAAGTTCAGCCTATTTCCGATGTAGAAATCTAAAATTAGAACGCTTCTGAAGCCTCGATAAATTTTATGTGAGGCTTGACCATTTTACAACTCATTAAGTATATACAAATTACACACGAGATATTCAACTTAATCTTTTACTGATCAATGAAATCGGATTTAATTTTTGTGATTACCTTTACTCATATAAAATTTCAATATTTTGCTTAAGAGCTTTACTCAATAGCATATCACTTCCACAACCTTGTTCGGCAAAGCATTACAAGACTTGATGGATACCGATACTGAAACGCAGATGAACGATAATCGTGAAAATCGAAAATCGCCTCCACACTTTAACTGAAACAGTGTTCTAATTGTATTTAAAGAAAAACAAGAAAAAACGTTAACTTCGGTTGTACCGAAGCTAAATACCCTTCACAGGTGCATTTCTGTTAGTAACTATGTGTTTAGTTTGTATGGAAGCTATATGCTATAGTTAACCGATCTGATCAATTTCTTCGGAGATTACATTGTTGTCTTAGAAAATAACATATACCAAATTTCGTTAATAAATCTTGTCAAATGTGAAAGTTGTCCATACAAGAACTTGATTCCGATCTTTCAGTTTGTATGGCAGCTATATGTTATAGTGGTCCGATATCGGCCGTTCCGACAAATGAACGTTTGCAAAATTTCAAAACGATATCTTAAAAACTGAGGGATATATACAGACAGACAGACGGACAGACGGACAGACAGACGGACATGGCTAAATCGACTCAGCTCAACATCCTGATCATTTATCTATGTATATACTTTATAGGGTCTCCGACGATTCCTTCTGGGTGTTACAAACTTCGTGACAAACTTAATATACCCTGTTGAGGGTATAATTAAGAATCTTAACTTCGGCTGCAAAGCAGCAGAACTGCCTTTTTGACAGTTGTTACTTGATATACATATACTCAGTTTCGTTTGCCATCTAATAATAAACAAACTCACTCAGAAACAACGTTTGCAAATAGTACAAATTTATAACCAAAAAATATAAGCCAGTTCTCGCACGCATCGCGCGCTGGGTGCAATATTCGTTCAACATAATCGCTCAGCAGAGTCGGTAACTCGAGCAACCATGACTTGGTTTCGCACCATGTTTATTCTATTGGTTATTAAGCATCCTCAGATATGCCGTGAAATGCGCACCGAAGACGCTACTGCTGCTGTGAAGCAGAATGTCGAAGAAGACCCAAATGTGCCCATTTACTTTATGGAAGATTTTGGAAGAAGGATCTTGATGTGCGGGCTTACAAAATTCAGCTCGTGTAAGAACTGAAACCAAACGACCGTCAAGCGCGTGGTACGTTTGGTCTATGGCATCGAAAAACTTGAAGTGATGATAATCCACAAGCCATTGTTGGAACGTTATAATATCTTTAAAAGGTGTGCTCTGTGATCTATACGATTTAACAGCGCTGAAATATTTTGTGTGGGGATATGTAAAGTCGTTTGTCTATGCAAATGATCCCGAGACGATTGACAGCTTGGAATGGAATATTCAGAGCGTTATTACTGACATACGACCCCAATTGCTGTTAAAAGTGGTCAAAAATTGGGCCTCTTATTTTTTCTTGAAGACTATAAGTCTAAAAAAATACCCTGATAGCTTGCAGAACACACTGTAGATATGTGGGATGGCAACTCTAACCTGAGCGAGCTGACTGAGCGAGCTGTTGCATCATCTCACTGAATGAAGGACGACGAGTAGGAGACGAGACGGCGAGCGCGACTGATCGAGCATTAAAAAGAAGCCTTGTTACTTTTGAATTTTTCGTTCACTTTTAATTAAAATACATTTTCTTGTTCAAATAAACTTAAAGCTACATTCAAATAATCTAAAAGCTACATTCAAATAATCTAAAATCTACATTCAAATAAACTAAAATCTACAGATATATATACTTTATTCACTTCTTCGTTCAGAGGTAAGACCATCCTATTCATATCGCTTCAGGTGAGCTTTTTAACACATTATCCATTATTCAAAAGAACATTTGCCACTCTTATAATTAATGGGAGAGATCATTATAACATTTGGATCTACGGGTAGCTGTCGCTACAGTAACAATAAATGCATCGTCCGATTCCTGACAGAGGACATAAATTTAAAAATCATCCTACGGATATATATATATTTATATAAAATATTCTGGCTCTCATTGAAAACAGAAAATGAGAAATATTAAGTTTACCCTAAGAAGTTAACTGTAGCCGTGAACTATCTCTAACATAGCTGACCCCGTATTCAGCAATCAAAGCCGTGGAAATATTTCCAGATACTTGCAAAATATGGTAATATCAAGTAAGGTAGACTGAGTTCAGGTGCAGCCGCACATGTTATACATATCTTTCAATTCTTTAGAATCTATTGCCCAGAAATATTTTCGAGTAAAATTTATAATTTAATAATTTTGTTATCAATTGAAATATCATCATTATCAACCAGACTGGAGAAAATCATTGAATTATTTTCATGGAAGTCTCTGATGGTCCATCCGTTGAGTATAATTTCCGATGACTCGTTCAAGCATTTCGACTGTTAACTGGCGAATGACACGAATGATGTATTGCCCCAAAGTCTAAATCGAAACGGGTTTGTATCCATAGACTTTAGACTTTACATATACCCACAGGAAAATGCTAACGGTGTGATATCACACGATCTTGGTGGCCAATGGACAGGACCAAAACGTATAGTTATCTGTTTCCCAACGTCGTTATTATTGTTAATAAATCCATTGATTGATGCGAAGCGAGCGAAGTGGCGCTGTTTTGTTGAAACCAAATGTCGCCGAGATCACGAGATTCAAATTAATCAAATTGAATTTCATCAAATAGTCGGTTATCAAGGCGCTATAACGATCGCCATTGACGGTTACATTCTCAGCGGCATTATTTTTGAAGAAATATGGACTGATGAGTCCACCGGTCCACAAACCATTGTTTTTTTTTTTGATGAAATGGCAGCTCTTGAATCTTTTCTGATTGCTCTTCACCCAAATGCGAAAAATTTTGCTTGATTACCATACCATACCCATTGACCCGCAGAGCAAAATTTAGCTCGAAAACGTCGTAACTTCTTGGAACTTTTTAGGAACCATAAAGCGTAGTGATGTCGCTTCGGAAGGTTGAATAGACGCAGTTCTAGCACAAGTTGTAGGCTTTAAATTCAAGATCTCGATGTAAAATGCTCCAAGTTGGTCCACACGTCAGTCCACGCCTTCGTGTACACTCTCTGCAACGGCTGCTATATTTTCTTCACTGCGTGCCGGACGTGGTCTATTTGGCCGAATATTATCTAATTACGTAATGAGTGCTGGATCTCAAGATGGGTGATGGTGTTGCGAATAGTACACTCAATAGGCCGACTATGTTGGCCATAAGTTGAGCGAAGCGCGCAAAACACATTCTTTAGAGAATATGCATTTTCGTAATAAAGTTGAACGATTTGTAAACGTTGTTCAAGCGTAAATCTTTCCGAAACGGCAAACAATACTGAACAAAAATAACATGAAATCTTGACACGCATGATCTGTCAAAAAAAGGCTACTGAAAAGTACCTCTAGTTGGACTTCCCGTTAGGTAACTCACACATTCAGTATAAACCAAATATAATAATGAAGTTCAAAAGAAACATTGAATTAATTGTATTATTATCAAGCCCCAGCATGAGGACTATCATGAAAATGAACACAGATTCCTTCATTACAATATCTCTCAAATTTACCGAAGTTTTTGACATACATATAGAGAAGCATAAGCTGTAAGATTTTCAGATCCGGTACCTTAGGGCTTGAAAAAATATAGTCTGATTTCGATCATTTTTAGATGGGGCCATGATTGTGAACGATTAGTTTAAAATGGCGACCTATGGGAAGTAAACGTGTTTATACTACGATTTCACACATCTTAAACTTGTAGTAGAGGCGTAGCAATTGTTCAGTTTGATGCTGAAATTTGATACTTAAATTAAGCTGAGCATTGTCCTGTAAAATTTTCATGATTTTCGTCAAGAAGTTGTTTTTTTATCGATTGAATTTTACTTGAATGAAAAGTATTTAGTAACTTGAATTTCTATGTAATGAAACTACAGGCAGGGCCTGAAACCGATGTACATATGTATGCATGTTTTAGCTCTATATGGACACACAATCAATTAAAGGGATTACTGATAGCCATCTAAGTCCAAAACATATTATCAATCACCTATACCTATAATCCCCCACTTATAATCCCCACACAATTAATTAATGCTTTGCTTTGTGTTGGTGGTGCACTTGTCGCGATCAAGAGAATAGCAGATAGTTTATATAAATACAAGCATAGCTAAAATAAGAACAATAAAGAGAACATATATATGTATATATATATACTATATATATATGTTCAACGAATAATTCACGCATCATGTCGCGCTGTTTATATCCCGCTAACTATTTTTAAAAGACACTTCTGAGCATTGCTGCTTATCGGCGGAGTCAAAATACGCGCGTACTCCTCACATCTCGCCCATGTACGAGTGCCAGTGATTTGCAAATACAAAACACATTTCCGATGTCCATGCGCAGATTGCCCATTTATAACGTACGCCCGACGGAACAGCCACCCATCCACCCATCTACTCAGACGTGTTCTTTGTTTATCGACATTGGCGACAATCGAATATATTTGCTGGGCGATTGATGCGCCAACACCACACACACAAACACACAGGCGCGCACACATTTCATTCTATTTGCGGTTGCATTTTCAGTATTGCTTTATTTATATGCGCGCAGCAACAAAAAGCTCCAGTCTCATGGACCGCCAGAGCGCGTTGCAATGTTGCAACCACCAGCGCATTGCGCTACGTTTTTACGCGCCTTTTATGGTCGCGCCATTCGCTCGTTTATCCGTTCGTTTGTTAGCTGTCGTTAGTCGCCTGTTGCCAGCGCGCTAGTGTTCGTTTCGAATGCGTGATCACAATCGAAACTTGAGTAGGCATATTATTTTAATTAAAAAACACCCCGCGCTAAAAGAGTTGTTCGGTTGACGCGCATACATATCTACACTTGCAACATTGCGGGCAAATGTGCCTCCTGCCTTAATCTGCCCACTGCCGCCACTTGTACGTAAGCGCTCGCCGAGCGCTCGACTCCAAAGATCGATGCGATGATCTGCTTGGCCGTCCAGCTCTAATCGCTCCAACGCGCCATCGATCGCATCGCAGCGCCCGACTGCCAACGCGTCGCGCGTCCCATTGCTTGTGTGCGCAAGTGTATGCCGCATTGGCCGCAATTCGCGCCTCATTTGCATCTTTGATGATCACGCCTGTTCGCTGCCGCGCGCAGCTTCTTGCGTTCCGTTCGATTCTTCCATTTTTGTGTTTTATTTTTTATTTTTTTTTTGGGTTGCCGTTGTTTGTGCGACAATTGACATGTCCGTCTGTCGCACGTCACTGTTAGTCTTGTTGTTGTTGTGCTTTTGCGTGTATTTCTGTTTGTTTGATGCGATATTTATGTGTGCATTTATTGCATGTTTAGCGCAAATGCGATTCTTATCGTTTGTCAAATTGAGTGACGAATCGCCGTACATGATGAGCAAAAACGAGACATCCGACACAGACCACGACACCGACACCGACGCGGCCACTCACAACAACTTCTTCGGCATTGATTTGGACTTAGACGGCCGGACACAGTGCAACGCATGTTGCATGTGCCACAGATAAAGCTAAATGTCAATAAATTTAGTCACTTTATGCCAACAGCAGAAGTAATGAAAATTTTTAGGAGTTTTTTTTAATAAAATTTCTAAGTTAATTGTTGCAGCTATACCAACTCCCGTAGGTAACGCTTCAAAACCTATTTTCAGGAAAATTGTTTGTTTTTATACCCTGAACAGGGTATATTAATTTTGTCACGAAGTTTGTAACACCCAGAAGGAAGCGTCGGAGACCCTATAGAGTGTATATATAAATGATATAAAGTATGTTGAGCTGAGTCGATTTAGCCATGTCCGTATATATACGAACTAGTCCCTCAGTTTTTAAGATATCGTTTTCAAATTTTGCAAACGTCATTCTCTCTTCAAGAACTGAACGATCGGAATCAAGTTCTTGTATGGAAAGCTTTCACATTTGACAATGTATCTTCACAATGTATCTTCACAAAAGTTGATGTTAACTATAGCATATAGCTGTCATACAAACTGAACGATCGGAAAAAGTTCTTGTATGGAAAACTTTCGCATGGATTACCGCTTAAGGTAATAACATAATCTCCGACAAAATTGTTCAGATCGGATTACTATAGCATTCCATACAAACTGAACACATAGTTATTAAAAGAAATGCACCTGTGAAGGGTATATCAGCTTCGGTGCAGCCGAAGTTAACGTTTTTTCTTGTTAACTCTTGCAGAAAATTTTTAACGCGAAACATCAAATAAACATTCGTTAATAATAATATTTGATGTTCGGTGTAATATTCGAAAGATTCAAGGCAAAAAAGGGAACATGGTTGCCATTTATTTGCAAACACAATTCTTTAGATATATCAATATTTCATGTGGGTAAAAGAAAAATGAGTTTCACGTGGCTTGCATGTGGAAACATTTTTGGAGAGGGTTGCCACCTGTTGATATTTTTTTATTTTCGTTTGCTGTAATTGTAGTGTAACAACACTATCGCCGCACTAAGTGAAAATGTAAAAATAATTTTTGGATAGTGTTGCCACCTAATTACATAATTAATATTTTCTTTGCTAAAATAAGCTTATGAACTACAGTAACGGTAATACCGAACTAAATTGCTTTAAAATGGCATAAATGTGGAAAAAAATTTTTGGCTGTGTTGCCATCTGTTTAAAAAATTTGTTAAAACTTGCAAATGAATTACTATAATAGTATCATCTAACTTTTGTTGACTGAAAACGGCATACATGTGGAAATAGTTTTTTGGAAGTGTTGCCACTTATTTACAAAATTTAAAAATTTTGAATGGAGTTTGAGTTTTAAGTTTTCAACTGAAATTGGTATCCGATGTATCACAATACCCGAACTTGTAACTATGAAACTATTAAGCAGTGTTCCATTTTCATTATTTTTGAGCCAAAATTCTTGCCAGCAATCAGTCGACCACTGAAATTCCTGAAACACCTTCAGATACCGCATACTTCAAGGCCTAGAGTATCCACTATCCGCCTACAGTGGTTGATTAACAATTAAAACGCTCCAATTTCCAAAAACAAATACACCACAAGAGAAATACAGAGCAATTTATGCGAAAGTAAAGCACTTTTACAGCCAAAATGGATGGAACTTCTTATTTACGGATGGCTCTAAATCCCGCGACAACACATCATTTGCAGTAACAAAAGAAAATGGAGTAATTATTCGGCACGGCCTACTCCACCCAATTTGCTCCGTGTTTACCGCTGAAGTCTCCGCTGTTCTCGAAGCCATCACATATGCTAAGCTTCACCGAGGCAAGTTCATTATTTGCACCGACAGTAACTCATGCCTTGACGCCATCGAATGCCCCTCCAATGGTCAAAATGAGGTAGTCGCGATACGCAACACTTTAATAGCCACACCTCGAAAAATCAAACTAATGTGGATACCAGGCCACACAGGAATCATTGGCAACGAAAACGCTGACGCCGCTGCAAAAAACGTTGCAAAAACACCATCCATAATATTTAACTATATGTCTAAAAAAGACATTTTGACTGAAGTCGCAAACGAAAGACGCCAGACTCAAATTAGCGATTGGAACACCTATGCTCATCACTACTCCGCTATCAATCCTAGCAGAAAGAAAGGAACTATCGCTGCCGACATAGCTCTCTCAACAATTAAGCCATTTATTCGCCTACGCCTGGGGCACACAATTATCACGGACGCACAACTTCTACAACGTACCCCACCCAGTAAGTGTCCATTTTGTGAAGAGCCGGCATCAATTCGGCATTTACTACATTGTCCAATTATCGACTCAACCCGAAAAGAGATCCTGAGTACAACGGATCCCTTCGACCTTTTGAGAGAGGCTAACATCACAAACGTTCTAAAGATGTACAAATTATTGAAAGAGACTGACTTGTTAAAGCATATTTAATATTAAGAATAAATCGTAGTTAGCTCTACTAACACCTTAACCATTAACGTTATATCAGATTACAGACAGCCGAAGGCCCTTGTTGCTAGCGCTGCTAAATATTTATTTGTTAAATAATTTATTATTGTACAAATTTCTTAAAAATAAAAAAAAAAAAAAAAAAAAATCATTATTTTTGTTAAGAGTTGCCAACTATTTATATTATTATTATTCCGTGAACTCGATAAATAAATGAAATACTACAATATACGCTGTTTATCGTTTTTGCTTAACTCTCCCTTCTTCATCTAAGGGCAGATATCTTACCGATATCGTCTCCTAAGCGCTTTTCCTTTAAGCTAAACGGAATAATACTGAGGAATTCAGTTACCATCGGTTGAGAGTGACATATTTAAAAAATACTTCGTTATTCTTACAACCCTAGGGTAGAGAGTTTAATTTGTTGGATACTCAAAAACGCTACTCTTAAAGATAATTGGCAAACCTCAACGAGACATTAGCAACTTGTTACAGAAGATCCATACTCCAGTTCCGATCAGTCAGTAAGGAAATTTCAATAACTTCTACACTATACTCTGCAATAAGATCCGCAAAAAAGTTAAAAGTAACATATGTCAAAGACTCTCCTGTCTGTCTCGGAAAAGACCAGTAAGGTCAGTTTGAACTGTCCTTAGTTAGTTTACAGGTTTTTGGAAGATAGTGCTAAGTTTTTCCCTTCATATGACAAACCTAAGACTTTTTTTCATTGGAGATATCTCTCTCTAGAAGTAGATTTTAACGAATTCTTTAATATAAGTGGTAATAATAATAGTAAGGCAGTTGATAAGTATATTCCTCCTTCTTATTTACTGGCGTAGACACCACTTATGCGGTTATGAACGAGTTTACATCAGCACCCCAGTCTTTCCTTATTTTCGTTGTTTGACGCCAATTGGAGAGTCCAAGCGAAGCCAGGTTTTTCTCCACCCACCGGCGCATACTGAATCGAAAATCTTCAAAGCTGGAGTGTTCTCTTCCATCCGGACAATATGACATAGCCAGCGTAGCCGTTGTCTCTTGATTCGCTGAACTATGTCAATATTGTCGTATATCTCGTACTTCTCATTGTTTCATCGACTGCGGTACTTACCATTGCCAATGCGCAAAGCACCTTAAATCCTTCGCAGAATCTTTCTCTCGAAAACTCGTAACGCCGACTCATCAGATTTTTCATCGTCCCAGCCCCTGCACCATATAACAGGAAGGGTATTATGAGTGACTTGTAGAGTTTGGTTTACTTTACTTTACTTCTCAATAGACTACTCAGTCCGAAGTAGCAATTGTTGACAAGAGTTATTCTGCGTTGGATTGCGAGAGGCTGGAGTTGTTGCTAATTTTGATGCTGGTTCCAAGATAAACGAAACTATCTACGACTTCGAAGTTGTTACTGTCAACAATAACGTGGGAGCCAAGCGAGAGATATTGTAACTTCTTCATTTAGCTCTGCACCTGGTATTATTTTCTTCAGGTTGAAAGGTCTAGTGAAAGACAAACCACTAATGTTTAGCGGATAGACCGTTTTGTAATTGTGTATGTCAATGTCAATGTTGGACACCGGCAAAACTAAAATACGATGCTCTCAAAAAGAACAAATGTCAAAAATACCGATAAAATAGTGGAAATCAACGCGTCATTTCCGAATATGGGTGATGGAAAATGGGTCACATAAGACAAGCTTAACCCTTTCGCGCCTACTGGGACAATACTTGTATATCCCACCTGCATTCGAAATGCTATATCTTTTTTTATAAATGAATACTTCTGTTTGAAATGCCCCAATACAAGACTTGGGTTTTGTTTATGATAAAAATTCCTCAACATGTATTAAAAATATGCCGTTTGGCAGTACGGGTCATGTCTGCCACAGCTGTTTGGAAATTTCGCTGATATATAGTGAATAGATTTTGCCAAGTCCTGTTTGAATCTTGCCTAAAACATTTAAAAAATATTCAGAACGTTGAATTTTATACAAATTTTCAATTATTGGACAATATATTGTCTCAAGACCAGGTAAACCAATACGCACTGAAATATTGAATGTAGGCGATCATTTACCACTAAAAGGGCCTTTTTGTCGACGTTGTTGCATACGATGCACTACAAAAGGAAACAAGAACTAATTACATTTGCTTCGGATTTCTACTATGTTTTAACCCATGTTCTTAATTTGAAGCTGTACTGTTAACAATTGGACCATTTGAAGAAAGTATGTAATAGCCTAGAAGCAGCCGCCTTGACTAATAGTTGGGAATTTGTTTTGCATCTTCACACAAAGCGATGATGACTCATCAGAAGCTTCCGGAGCTTAGTTGAGAGGTTCTTATGCATCTTCTTTATAGTTTGGACCCGGCGTCAAGTAGTTACCACCTGTTTCTGAGTGTTGATTTTGCTGGTGAGAAAAAGCTTGTAAAAATCGAGCATCCCTATAAGGGCAAAGCTTTCCATGAGAGTGGGATTATGAAATAACTTACTTATGAAAAGCCTACTTTTTGTCATAGTTATCAAACATTGATGATTGTTAGACCGAAATCGTATCATTCTACTTGTAGCTATACGAAATACGATTTCATTCGATTCAATGCAAAATATTGGATTTTTCTTTACTAGATCTTATATTCATATGTGTGTAAGTATGTATATGAATAGAGAATCGGTGTGAGCAAGACAAGACATACACACAGCTTTATATAAAATATATTCAGTTGCAACACTATTCCCAGCATTCGAGATCCATTCTAAAATTCGCCGATCACCAGCGATCGTCTGCGTCTGTTGCTGCGAACGCGAAAAACGTTGACACATTGCGGCTGTGAATGCATTAAGCACCCGGACATATTTATATACATACATACATATGTAGAAAAGTGAATATTTAATACGTTGTAGGAGTCGGTGCACAGACTTTGCGTCATTGCCTCCGCGCGCATGGCGAAACTGCTGTGCAACATGATGGGCGCTTGCAACACATCACTCCCACCATTGCGACGCGGTGGCTGTGGGACTTTTCCGCAGCACCACGCTATCACAGCAAATAGTAAATATTGCAAATAAGTCTTTGCGTCATTACAACAACAACAGCAATAGGAAATACGAGAAAAACAACAATTGCCTGTGTGTGTTTGTAAGTCACTCGCGTCATCAACAACATGATCGTCAGCACCAAATGTGGCAGCGTCATCGGCAACAACAAATACAAAATAACAACAGAACAGCCGCATGGCAGTCACAACGGTGGCTGCAACATACAAACAGCATCTGCTGCATCATCGTCGGCGGTGGCTGCAATGTGGCACAAGATTTATCACATTGTTTCACAGTTCGCCTGTCCGTCCGTCCGTCTGGCTGTCTGCGCTGTTGTTTTGTTGTTCTTTCCTTGCCGCTTTTTACACACACATTTCTTTGCAACATTTTTTCGCTGCTGCTGCTGTTCCTGTTGCATTGCATCAAAACTAACTGCCCGCACTGGCACCAGGACCACCGCCTGCACCCGCGCCGCCTCCGCTCTGCCGCGCCAAGTGCGATTTGTTCATATTTGAGTGCGCGCTCATGTTGTTGTTGTTGCTGGCTGGTTGGTTTGCTGCTGGTGTTGCATGTGTTGCTTGTGGTGCTGTCACATCGCCGGGAGTGTAGTGAACTTTTGCCGTTTGTCGCATAAATAAAATCGAAACTATTTTGCGTCATGTTTTAGATTCATTGCACTTGAAGGCGGTGCAGCGAGCTGAAATTAAATGCATTGCCCGCTGCGGTGGTGGCGGCCACATGTGGTTGCAATGCAAAGCGAGCAAAAAAACCGCCACGCAGCACCGCAAATAACACAAGAGATAAAATATCGAATTAATAGTGAAAAAAGGAAGAAGAATTTTAATGAGTACAGCAGAAAGGAAGCTAAAACAACAGCAACAACAACAACAAAAGCGAGAACATGAACAGCAGCAGCAACAACGAGCATGCAGCAAATTGTTTGCAATCTCAGCAGTGGTCCATTGAAATGCAACTCTTGCAAATGTTGCTTGTGGGGGAGTTTGTGGCAACACCGCAGCCGCTGCCGCAGCTATGACAAGTCCGCCCGTATACAGATACGAGCCTCTATACTTCGGCTGCCATATAAGAATTTAATTATTTTTCCGAAAGAGGTGCGTTGATCCTCAGCGTCGAAGTCATCGAAGTGAGTGATATATGGAAAAGTTTCTGGGAAGCGGCAAAGGTTTTTGGTATTACGTGGACATGGAAAAATGTTGGAGTCTTAAATAAGGGTTTAGAAGTAATTTCAAAGGTATTTCGGTGAATACACTCACCAAGTGCAAGAAATATTCTTTTATAGTTATCGCCGCAATAAAAATGGCAATAATATGTTAGCCAAAATGGAAAAAAGCGTGAAAACCATATTTTGATTCTCTACGTCTCTTCAGTCTCTAAAAACACCTTTGTTTTTCTCTTTTTGAAATAAAATGTTCTTTATTATATACTATTAAAGGTGTGTCCTTTTTTACTAAAGTAATTTGGATAAGGTCAGTCCAACTAAAATCTAGGGAACACACGGTGCAAAAAAAAGATCTGATTTGATCAGCCTGCAGTTGGAATTCTCAAAAAACTAAATATCAAACTAACGGTACTTTTTCTGAAAAAAGGGTTATATGGGTCATAACACCGCATCGAGTAGTTCGCAAATTTCTAACACCAATTAAATAATCTTGTAATGAAAGTTTTCCATACAAGCATTTAATAAAATATTTTTTTTGTTAAACGCGCTAAAAACTGAGGGACTAGTTCGTATATATACAGACAGATGAACATGGCTAAATCGACTCATCTCAACATACTGATCACTTATATATACACTTTATACGGTCTCCCTGAGGTTTCCTTCTGATTGTAGAAGAACCAATATTACAATATGGCCAAGTTTCTTGGAAATATAAATCACTACTTATACATTCCGTGACAAACTTAATATACCCTGTTTAGGGTATAAAAATAAAACCGTATTTTCTTAAAATTCCGCTATCATCATTGGTTCCTAATGATTCGTATTATACAAAGAAGGCATCAGATGGAATTCAAATTGATAAACCGATTTCAGATATTTCGTGGGTAAGAAACCCTTTCTTGCTCAACTGGTCCACCCGACAAAGCTGAACCTTTGTATAAAGGGGGCGTGGTTATTATCCGATTTCTTCCATTTTTGAAAATCAAATACCTGAAGAAAACGTCTCTTTGGACATGCTTATTGTTCGAATATGTCCCTCCTATTCGTAGAGAGCATTATAACTGCCAATGGATTTATGAATTTTTACACAGCTTGCAAAAAACGGACGGACAAAAATCAATGGATCACTTTGGTATACATAACCCTATATCTGACTCTTTTAGTTTTAAATTATGTGAACAAAACTATAATACTCTCGTTAAACATTGTTGCGAGAGTATAAAATAAAGGGTATGATTCTTGAAAATCGAACACGATAACTGCAAATTTACGTTTGTGTGAGAAAAATCATCAATGGAATGGAGGGGAAAACGAGACGAAACCAAAACATCGTTTGCGGCCGCAATTGTGGTAGAATAGTTCATGGATTTTACATGATGATAATGCACCATCGCATCGAGCCACGATTGTGACGGAATTTAAAGCCAGATTCTGCATTCACCAGATTTGGCGCCGTATCATTTTTTCTTGTTCCCCGAACTCAAATTTCCGTTTCGTGGAACCCGTTTTCAGCCGATAGAAGAGATAAAACAAACTTCGCTGAAGGAGCTGGAGGCCATCCCAAAAAGTGCTTATGAAAAATGTTTCGATGACTGGAAAAGTCGTTGGGATAAGTGTATTGCGTCTGGTGGGGATTACTTTGAAGGCACCAAAATAAATATTCATGAATAATTAAATATTTGTGTTTTATTTCCAAATTCCGAATAATTGTTGGTCACAATGTCCGTCATATTGCCTATGAGAATGGTAATAGAGTATATGTATTTATAACAATGCTTATCCCAAAAATAACAATGAAGCCATTTTTTTATAACCTGTTCTGATGTAAGCCGTATTCGAGTGATCGAGTTCCGCATCTACTTGTACAAATGGTCCGAACGAGCAAAGTTCCCAGTCGCTGCTTTCCAGGGTTAAGTTTTAATTCGTCTTGAAACATGTATCGGAACGTTGCCATGATGGAAAATTATTGCCAACGCCTCTAGTCAACAATTTTTAGTGTTTTTCGGCAATCGTAGGCCTCAATTTGATGAGTAATTGTCGGTAGCGTTCCACACAGCTATACCACTTTTCTTAGTCAAAACTACAAAAACATCTAGAAGCGTCTTCTCAGGCAAACTATAAGAGGTGTTGAGTAACTCTGTCATCCCTCGAATGGTTTTAAGATGCTTACGTTATTGAAATGCATAAATAAGCGACTCGTTCCGATTCGACTCGTAAACAATCCACTTTTAATGCATTATTCCCCTAAATACTTGGTGAAGTATCTTCCCTTGAAATATTTTTAAAAAAGTCTCATATTATATTTTTATATCGACGAACCCACCATAGAATTTGTTATTTTCGATTTAAGAATATGGATCACATTTTAAATGGAGTATTTGTTGAAAATATCAGAGTTAAGATAAATAGAGATTTAATATTTAGCTCGTCTGATAATCCTAGGTCTTTGGTTGTCACTTTTTTCGGAGCAGTTTTCGCAACAAATCATTACTTTTATCAAAAGTCTAAAAAATATTTTCTTCTGCTTACTTCTTCTTCTTAATTGGCGTAGAAACCGCTTAAGCGATTATAGCCGAGTTAACAACAGCGCGCCAGTCGTTTCTTCTTTTCGCTACGTGGCGCCAATTGGATATTCCAAGCGAAGCCAGGTCCTTCTCCACTTGGTCCTTCCAAAGGAGTGGAGGTCTTCCTCTTCCTCTGCTTCCCCCGGCGGGTACTGCGTCGAATACTTTCAGAGCTGGAGTGTTTTCGTCCATCCGGACAACATGACCTAGCCAGCGTAGCCGCTGTCTTTTAATTCGCTGAACTATGTCGATGTCGTCGTATATCTCGTACAGCTCATCGTTCCATCGAATGCGGTATTCGCCGGACCTACTCGTCTCTGTCCTTGTCCCGTCCATTGCATTTCTTGGCCGTCGGTGATGTCAGCCTTTGTTTTTACGAGGACATCAACCAACTGGGCAGCGGCACCTTCCCAATTAAGGGACCGGACATTCCAGGTGCATGCCCTCAAATCGTAGTCCTTATTTCGTTTGCCATGGTCGTCATCAAAAGGGGGTCTCACATTCGATGCTGTTTTTTAATTTTCACTGGGGTGTTTTTTTACGTGGCGGGTCCCAAACCCAGCGCACAACCCTTGTAGGGAATGTTTCGCCTTCTCACTTTAGCTCGCCTTCGAACGGATGTTCTTAGGCTACCCAGAGGATACTTGGTCAAAGACCGGAAGTAGTGAGCTGCTTGAGCCATGTGTAAAAGAATCGTTTCTGGCCATTCCCAAGTGAATGGCGATCAGAGAACTTTCCTCACTTGCGTGAACTTCTACACATGACTCCATCCTTTCTTCTGCTTACGTTGCCTTATAATCGCCGTCTTCGATTCATCACTTCTCTGCTTAGAGCGTCGTTCTCTTGTCACAAAACAAACAAAATCAGCCATTATCTAGTTGTGCTTAGCCCTGGAAAGTACTTGGAAGATATTTAAATTGATATAGCTATCGCTACTTGGTTATGCTAGTCCATTAAATTTATAAGAGTTGATGTTCGATTTGTCACCTTCCACAGTTCGGCAAAGTTTATGTGACTTTTATATAAATCTTTTGCTTATCAAAAATACCTATTCTGAAGTTACTTTCTCTACAGGGTTGCATTAAAAACTTTCTTCTAAGTTAATACTTAACCACAGCCAAAACTCGAACCCATCGAGCAGCAGTTAGGCACTGATTGCATTTCAGCTATAGCGGCCACTCAGCAACCAATTTAAAACGCTTAATTTTTATTCCAAAAATCCAAATAAATTCAGTTTCTTCTTACTTTCACACACTAAATTTTTCCAAAGTCCAAACTTGAAACAATAACGAATCAACTAATCCAGCGATTAACGATTAACACACTTAGCGCACCGGGTGGGTGAATGCCTGCCTAAAATGGAGCGGCGTCGAAAAGTCTGGGAACGTTGAAGAGCAATCATCGACAGCCGCACAGACGGTGGCGGCAATCTTTTGCCAATGCCACTGCCGCGCTCAAGAAACACACACGACTATATTATATATTTACAGTAGTATGTGTGTGTTGTTGTCTGGCCAATCCGGTCGGCCTGCCTTCACTTTATTAAGGGCAATAAACAAATTAACAACTTTTTAAGGCAAATCTTCGACGCGTACAACTTAACGCCTGGTAGCGTGGCGAATCGAAAAATGTGAGTCCGTTAAATGTTTCAACAGTTTTGTTATATATGAGCAACAAACACACATACACATATGTGCAGTACAACAACAACAACTAGTTGAGTGTGTAGGCCTTAATAAATGATTTCGTAAATGTTAATGTTGTAATGGTGTTTTAGTTGTGTTCATTCGTCACCCACCATTCCCCGCCATTGTTGGGGGCCACTTCACAGGCTCCACCGCTCTAAGTACGCCGTTCGCTTATTTGGACTGTTGGGCGTGAATTTACATTCGAATATCTGTTGTGATTATCGGCTATTAAGAAAACCGTGAAATTGGATTACAATAAAATGGAAATGAGAATGAAAGGTTACGAAGTTCACAGTTTTTAGTGCTGTTATGTTTTTCCAAGATTTTTTTTTATTGTATTTTGTATTCGATAAAGTTTGGGATTTAGTTATGGATTTGAAAATTTGTGTATGTTTTCCAGAAGCAAAAGTCAGATTACTGTGCTTACTAATTTTTATGCGAACTGTCAAAAAAAGTCTTGTTTATAAATCCTCCCTCAAAATATGCACACTTTGAATGATGTCAATACATAAAAAAATGTCCATATTCCTGGTATAGTTCTCAGCCCAGACATCCTCTAATTCATAAGTTAATCATATCTGCAGATCTCAATCGATTGACGGAACGAGTTCTTGGGCTTTGACATGATGAATCGTTACAATAACCCAGACTTTTAATCATATATCAAGTCATATAATATTCCGATGCTAATATGAAGACTTTTGAAAACGATTTGATACATATCACGATCAAATCTTTGAATATAGATAATCCGGAATCACTAGCCAAGTTATTTTCCTACTTTTCAAAGATTCATAGATTTAGGAGGCGTCTACTAGCAACTGCCAATGAATTCTGCAAGATCTGATGTCAATTGTTCATGTCAATTTGTTATACAAATGTCCCTCCGAGTTTTTATATTTCCCTAAACACGTAATAGAATCGGTTCTTCTTCTTAATTGGCGTAGACACCGCTTACACGATATAGCCGATTTTGCGAACATTATTCTTTTCGCTACGTGGCCACATGCCTTTTATTTTTCCAACGGAGTGAAAACTTTATGTACCTTCATAACCTTCATAGCTTTTAATTCGCTGAACTATGTCATTGTCGCTGGAGGATGGAGTCATGTGTAGAAGGGAAGATGGATTATCCTCGCCACTAGGACTTTTAAAAGTGACACAAATCTGATCAAACTACATATCACGTTTAGCTTGGGACATAAATCGACAACACTAATCGCGCTGCCAGCATTATGAGTGCACAAACAAAGTTGTTTGACAAATATCATAATCGGAAGGACTATTCTTTGTGCATGCGGATAAGCTTGTCTATGGAGATAAGGCCGAGACGATTGACATCTCTGAAGAGAATATTCAGCGCGTTACTTTTTCGAATTTATTTTCAATATATAATGAGCTAATAGAGCTAAATTTTGGCAAGAACATTATACCACATGCCTTTTATTTTTTCTTGAAAACTTTATGTATCTTCATAACCTTCATAACTTTAGGTATAGACCTCGCCACTAAGACTTTCAAAAGTGACACAAATCTGATCATACTACATATCACGTTTAGCTTGTGACATAAATCGGCAACACTAAGCGCGCTGCCAGCATTATGAACAAACAAAGTTGTTTGACAATAGGAAGACACTACAAAAGTAGATCAATAAAGACAGCAAACGACACCATATTTTTCCCGCTCTTTTGACATTTCTCTTCAGTAAGTTTTGCCATTTCATCATGGAAAGATATACGATCACACGATGGTTCAAATTTCTTAAAATTTACTACCGAAATTCGGAGTCAGTGGCCTCCAGTTTAAGAGTGCTATGTCCAATTTATGGTTGTCATAATCGTCCTGTTAGATCAACAATTGAGTGTCCAGTAGAAAAATTTTAATCCGCAAGCAAAGTAAAAACAAGAAAAAACGTTAACTTCGGTTACACCGAAGCTAAATACCCTTCACAGGTGCATTTCTGTTAGTAACTATGTGTTCAGTTTGTATGGAAGCTATATGCTATGGTTAACCGATCTGAACAATTTCTTCGGAGATTACATTGTTGCCTTAGAAAATAACATATATCAAATTTCGTGAACATATCTTGTCAAATGTGAAAGTTGTCCACACAAGAACTTGATTCCGATCGTTCAGTTTGTATGGCAGCTATATGTTATAGTGGTCCAATATCGGCCGTTCCGACAAATGAGCAGCTTCTTGAAGAGAAAATGACGTTTGCAAAATTTCAAAAATATATCTTAAAAACTGAGAGACTAGTTCGTATATATACAGACAGACGGACAGACAGACAGACGGACATGGGTAAATCGACTCAGCTCGACATACTGATCATTTTATATATGTATATACTTTATAGGGTCTCCGACGATTCCTTCTGGGTGTTACAAACTTCGTGACAAACTTAATATACCTTGTTCAGGGTATAAATATTCCCTTTCCCGTAAGACAAAGAAGTCCCTTTGAGTCGAGAATATTGCTGCCGCTAGCGCATCAATTGAAGAAGACCTAAATCAGTCTCTCATACGTCGTTCTCAAGCGTTAGGCATCTCTGATTTTGCGAAAAGAGCTTGGCCTAAATCCTTAAAAGACGCAAGAACTGAAGCCGCTTGACCACCAGAATCGTCGTAAGTTCGTGAATTGGGCTGAGCAACAACTTGAAATTGATCTGAATTTTCATCGAAAAATCATTTTCAGCGATGAAGCACATTTCTAGCATGTCTTCGTCAATAAGCAAAATATGCATCATTGGTTATGCACCAATCCACACGTACTCTATGAGTCACCATTACATCCCGAAAAATTACGAAAATTGGGCCAGCGGCTGGACTCCTCGAAGCGTGCCCTGGCCACTACGGGCAAAAGAAATTGAATTCCATACATAATGGTATCAAATGTAGTTTCACAGAAATAAAGAATTTCATTGATATCCAAAATTTCAAATATGTAAGTTGTTTTAACATTTCGCTAGACTATGCTATCAAAAAGTGTCTTAACAAAATAAGTAAGATCTTGACGAAAATTATGGCTCTATATGGTAGTACATAATCATAGCAAAATTTCGGAACCAATAAATGAGGCAGCGTGGAGGAAACCATTTACTTTATTTCTGTAACAATATCTTGCAAACATGATTTGCAATTGCTCGATATACAAGTAATCAGTTTACTTCAAGTTTCTTTAGTCTTTCGGACCATATTTGTATGCTTTTATAACAAAAACAAGCAAGCTATTTTAATCCAGATCCGAGTTCGAAGAACCGATTGTTAAATTCTATAAATGATTATGGTTATATAGAGACCTCAAAATTATTTAAATTATTTCGAGGGGCGAAATAGACTATCAGAATTAATTGCTTAAGAAAATTTATTAAAATTTGATATCCGAAAAGTAGTTTGTAAAAGTCACCTATTTCAATACCTCCATAAGTATTTTTAGAAATTATCTCAAATTTTCACCAGACACATCAAAAACTAAAAAAAAATTCTGCTGACTTTCAACTTCTTACTATAAGCCATTTCCATCATCACGCTATTTTTAGTCTTCTTCTCAGAAATCAAAGAACTTGCTTGAACTTACAAATGGAGAAAAAAGAGTTGTGTCTCATAGTAAAAAAAATACCGCAATTGTTGTTGTGTGGCAGACACACTTTTTCAGCTGCTAGTTAGTCTCTTAAATTTTATTAATATTTAAAAAGAAATCATCGTACGATTTAAATGCTAATACGCATTCGAAAGCTCAGCTCCAGCCGCGCCGGGCACGCACGCTCGGATGTCGCCTCCCGCGCAGCGAACGAACACTCGATTAACTTGTTTCGACCGCTTGCGCTGCGCACTCTTCGCATATCATTTGCCAGCTAGCTATTCTTCGTTGTCGCTAACAAAAAATCGAAGTTAAAATGGGAGAAGCAAAAAACGGCTAATAAATAATAATAAAAATGTAGATGGCAATTTATTAAGAGACGCGTACATAAAAATCATAGTTTATATTTTACGAGACATGGCGGCGTTGGACAAACAAATACAAAGCCATATTGCGTCCGATGCGATGGACAAGTGAAACACCAACAATAGTGAACACAAGCAAATCGAAAAAGAATTGTGATGCCAGACAAAACAAAGAGACAACCAAAAGCTTAAAGAAATAATACTCTTTAGAATATACAAACACACACTCACACATATTTTTATAGTCAAGTTTGAATATTTAAATCTGCGCTACAGATGGCCGCGTAGACGAGCCGAGTGTTGATGGCAAGACAGATAGCGAAAAAGCAGCCCCAGACGAATTGGCAACATGTCACTGACGGCGTATTCGCGCGGCATTGGCCTTTGCGACGAGACGCCGCGGCCCACGCAAGCGACATACACGAATGACATATGCAAAAATCTTAAATGTTTTTCGTAGTTTTGAATTTTTGGAATTTTAATGTAGTTCAAATAGAAAATCATACGTTAGCGCTGAGTTATGGGC
The DNA here is from genome assembly GCF_024586455.1 of Bactrocera neohumeralis. Classification (NCBI taxonomy): domain Eukaryota; kingdom Metazoa; phylum Arthropoda; class Insecta; order Diptera; family Tephritidae; genus Bactrocera; species Bactrocera neohumeralis. The sequence continues at coordinate 30,731,454 of NC_065923.1, forward strand.
TGAGCGATTAAGTTGTAATTGATATCTTCGTGAAATGTTTGGGGAACAAAGAAAAATCTGGAAAGAAAACTTTCTTTTTGATGAAGATGAGATTTATGTGACTCCACAGCTCATTTGTGATGCTGAGTTGTCGAAAGTGGTCCAAAAATTTAGAAAATCATACCGCCTGAATCCTCTCATATTTAGATGGACTTCCAACAACGGTTCTTACAGATTATTGTCGTCTCACATATTCTTACTCAGCTTCAAAAATGTTTACCTCATTTGTAAAACTGTCTCCAGTCTGATGTAAACAATTACGATGATTATATTTGAGAACAAATATCCTCGCTTATATTGGCGTCGAAAATGTCTTTAGCAAAGTCAAAGCGAGAGCTCGTCTGTTTCACGCAAAATATCCTTGATTATTTCTGGCAACTGTTCGTCAATCAGTTCTTAACAACATTCCAAATTCTCAATTGGTTGTTGCTGTATACAATTTTTCCCAATAACATAATTTCTTAAAAAGAAACTTAGCAAGTGAAACACTTCGAATAGTCAAATCAAAGTCGATTATATTTAAGATAATTTGTCATCTTTAGTGGATTTTTTAAAAGTCTGTTTTCAAAGCTTTGAGAATCAAGTAAGTTCCAATGACAATCCTCCTCAAATATTCTATTTTGTACCCATAAAAGTTTAATATCGGAAGATAGACCCGGTTTTGGTTGCTTTAAACTAAAACCGCGAAGGATCTATTTCATTATTCTTCTTCTTATAAAAGATAATGCCTGTTTTGTTTGTAAATCGATACCTTCTGTATAGTCTTTCTTTGCTTCGTCTTAGGAATGAGAGCGAACGTTAATTAGAGACAAACATACTCTTTACAATTGGCTTAAAGTGCCGAATCTTTTTTGCTTTGTCTCATATAAGGAAGATGATAGAAGAATACGAGTATACTACAATTTATTTTAAATTCTGATATTATTTTTGGTACCACTTCTTATATATTAGCGTGGACACCGCTTACGCGGTTATAGCCGAGATTTTTAGGTACTACTATAAGCAAAAAATAGTAAGACTTTGTTCATAATATTGAAGTTTTTAATATATTCTTCAAAATCTATGTCGTCACTCCCAAAGCTACCTCCTTGGCCATAATACACTTGTACCAACGTTCTTTCCAATCCTCGAAACAGTTGTTAAAGTCAATTTCCGGAATAGCCTTCAATGCGCTTAGCGATTCACGTTTAATGTCTTCAAATAACTCAAAATGGGTTTCCTGGAGCAGTTGTTTGAGTTTGCTGAATAGCCAGCAGTAACACGGAGCTAAGTGATGCGAATATGGTGGTTACGGTACGATATTGGCTGAAAGTTTGGCAAAAAACTCACCAAAAATCAATGCAGTTTGGGACGGAACGAAAGTTGTCGGCCCATAACATTGGCTTCTTTTTACGAATAGCTTCGCGAAAATGACGCATGACATATAAACAGTATTCTCTGTTGACAGTTTGGACGATCGGAAGTATTCCTTGGCTCCATAAGAAGGTTAAGTTCGAAGATGGGCCAAATCGACCCACTGCCACGCCCACAAAATGGCGGATATAAAGTGTCATAACTAAGCCATAAATAAAGAAAAAGTGAAATCAACTTAACATTGGACCCAATTTTTTGGAAAAGTGCTTTTTTTTTGTACGGCTTCTATAGGTCAACCAAACTCACCTTTGCATTTCCATATACGATATTCGTTAACCGACTGATCGTGTGTTTTACCGGGTCGAAGGAAGCAAGCATAGTTTATGGACCAAGAACCATATCTCAGGAACTACTAGACCGATTCCAATGAAATATAATATTTTCTTAACATTGACATTGTTTTGACGGTTCAGTCGTTAAAAAGATGCTCTTTTTCGAAAAAACATTATTGATTTAGGAACCAAACGTGCTTATTAACCAATCGTACTTTCACTTTTCTTAGGCCCGAATGATCCTTCAAAATATTTTTCACTGTTTCTTCCGATATTCCAACGATGCCATCAAGATCTCCGACGGTTAAACGTCGACTCTTAAGCACAAATTCCTTTATTTCATTGACATGTTGATCTTCAGTTAATGTTGCTGGTCGTCTTGGAAGTGGTTCGTCGTCATCGTGTTCTAGGATCTTTTTGAATAATTTATACCAATCAAAAACACGACAAAAAGTTATCACCGAAGGCCTTTTCCAACATTCTGAAAGTTTCGGCACCAGAAATTTGATTCCGCACACAAAATTTAATGGAACTTCTTTGTTGAATAATAAAAGTAAAAATCACCAAATGCACTTTATGTACTTCAGAAAGACAAGCGTTTACTAAACACTGACGAATAGGTATTTTACGCGATATTAAAATTAAAAAGTCTTACTATTTTCTGCCCACAGTTATTTTTGGAAAGAGGATTCTAACTTTTTAACAAAAATCATTCAATTTTAAATTTTATTTTGAGCACTAGAATTGATGTTAAGACACATTTTATTTTCGAAAGACTTATTATATACTATTTTATTAATGAATTGATCTTTTTGCCTTGATTTTCTGATTCTTTAATTATTTTCCTCCTCACTTGAAAGCCACCCTCGTTTATAACCGCGTAAGCGGTGTCTACGTCAATAAAGAAGAAGACTTGAATGCCACCAATCGGTTTAACTAATCAACAGCTGTCACAAATTGCTTTTTGAGGGAAACGAAGATTTGTGCAGCAACCAATTGAGGAATTTAATGAATGACCATAACGAATCAATTTTCGAGAATCTGATGGTAGAGTGTACGAAGGAAATGCTGTAGAGATATAGCAAAGACATAAAATAATCAATACCTATGTATATTGACTATTATACAATATATTATACTTATGTTATTGATATTAAGATATCTTATATGCCGAAATACTGAAATTATTAGCAGAGTTAGTGATATCAAGGACAGTTATCAAGTATAGACTAAGTTAATCATATAGAAGTTGACAAGATGATGGAGCGTCAGTAGTCGAAGTCTCTGAGTTAGAGCACCAACTTTTGTTGGAGGAATTGATATTATGTATTTATATTGAAAATACCCTTATGTAAGTAGCATTGAATACTTGCGACTGCTTAAAATATTTTCTATAAACTCCGAGCTATAGAAAATAACAAGCATTGCCAAGACCCAAAGTATACATCATACATGAAACAACTGAGTAAAATCCTTCAGATATTCGATGGAATTTAAAAATAATTACAATAATCCATCCAAATCGAAGCAATAAAAAACACTATTCGGCTTACGATGAGGCATTAGCAAGCTCTCTAGAAGCCATAATGTGGCCTAATTTCACAAATGCTGGTGCTTATTGAAAATGGTTCATTGAAAATATAATATTATATACCCTCTCAGTTCAAATTCTTCCATGTACACAATAGTGTACGTAGTTATTCGGAGATAATTGAAATGATTCATTTTCTTTTCAAAAACTCTGATATATATTCTGATATGAACAAAATGTAGCCTGCTAAATAATACTTCAATCATATGGACGTCTAAACGAAAGAAAGTGTTTAGTATGGATTTAAGTATGTAAAAACTCAGTAAAATTTGGAAACTACGACTTTTCCCCAAAGTTTCGAATTCGAAAAATTAGGTTAACGTTCAAAAATTCAGCAGAGAATAAACTTATTTTCAGTCTTCTGTGAAAAATAAAATATTTTTTTTTGGTACTAGTTGACACAAGGGTACCTCAGCGTCATAACTAATTGGTCGGGCGGAAGTGGCCTTGCCATTAACCCAAATAAAACTGAGATGGTTTTATTTACTAGACGAGGCAAAACTCCGGAGGCATATTGAAGTAATCTCGTGCTAAAAGCTTTCATGAACTCTAATATCGAGAAGAAAGCAAAGAAGGCATCGATTGCTATCAAGGAGCTATTGGCAAAGGGTGGAGTTTCAAACGTGAAAGTAGTCCTCTGGCTTTGCGACACCATAATCGAGCCCATTATATTCTATGTGACCTTTGCGATAGAGTGCCCTGAAGAAGTCCACTCCAACCATGGCGCTTAATGTCACTTTGAATGAATGAAATGAATATTAACCGAATAATACTATTCGAATATTCAACGACTTACGACTATCCGGATACAGCAAACCGAATATTACCATTCGCATTATGCCCCATCCGGTTAATCCGGTTAGTCGAATACCAAGAGCTCTAATCTAAATGAACACGTGTCTGAATATTCTGAAATCTTCATACGCTTTGACTTTATACCTGCTCTTTTGGATCATGGAGTCTCCAAGCCAAACGCTGTCGGCCTTTTCCCTGTCCTTTTACCTACGATGGTGTTGCGGGTGGTTACAAGCCGTTGGAAGCAGATTGGTGAAGTAATGTGTATATTGTCAGCAACTTCAACTTTTCAAGTTCAGCTTCAGACTTGCTAACTATTACAGTGTTTATCAAGCCGAGGTTGCTGCAATTAAGGTAGCAGTAGTGCCTTCAGGGTTAGTTCAAGAATGCCTAATCTCTAATCAATGGAAAGTTTGTGATAAAACTAGTATAGGTGCCAGGCCACAGTGGAATTACAGGCAACATTAAAGCTCATGTGCTGTCATGGAAGCGCTATCAGGCCCCGCTATGTAGTAGAATGTGAAAGGGTCGTAAAATCTGTTTGGCCCAAAAATGATCGACCAATGAGCTCTTTCCCCTCAGCAAGGCTAGCCTCTCCCTACTTGTGGGGGTTATAACTAGTCATTTCTCTTTAGGCGTCCATGCTGTCAGCGTGAAAGTCTTACCAGACGACTGATGCGGAAGATATTTGGAAGAAGACGAGGTGGAATCACCTCAGACCTTCCTTCTTTATTGCCCCACATATGTGAGTTTAAAGCTTAAGCATTTCAGATATGCCACTGAGCTAGTGCGAACAGAAAGTTGTTCAAGTTCAAGTTTCTTTGCTCAGGAGTTATATTTTTATGCCAAGCGTGATTTTTTTGTTTTACTTCAAAGCCTGATTCGAAGCGGGATTGTCCGCATAGACTTAAGATATTTCATATCCCCATAGAAAAAAGTCTAACGGTGTGATATCACACGATCTTGGTGGCCAATAGACCAACCCAAAAACTAAATTAACTACTCACTGAAGTATTCTCTCAATTGATGCGATGAGAGTAAAGTGCCGCCGTCTTATTGAAACCAAATGTCGCCGAGATCACGAGCTGCAATTTCAGGCATCAAATATCCGGTTATTATGGCGCGATAACTGTCGCCGATGGTTGCGTTCTCACCGGCATAATATGAACCAATGATTTGACCGGCTCGTATACCACACCAAGACGCTATTTTTTCTAGATGAAATGACAGCTCTTGAATCTTTTCAAGTTGCACTTCATCCCAATTGCGGCAACTTTGCTTTCTTACATACTCATTGAGCAAAAAATGGACCTCATCACGGAACAAAATTTGGCTCTAAAACGTGGGATCTTCTTAGATTTCTATTTGGAATTGAAAATAGTTTTAAATTTGAAGAAAATGTGAATAGAATTTGGAATTCGTAAGCTTGCCAACTGATTTAAACAAACTGATTTGAAAAATTAATCTAATTAAGTCCTCCAAGTATATCCAAAAAATTCGTGGACATCTCTAATATATGTAAACGACTTTTTTATTGCCAATCAAAAAATTAGTAAACGCACATTTCATTAAAAAATGAGTGATAGTTAATTACAAATTTACCGTTCAAGCACCCACTGCCAACAACAACACGCAAGCGCTAAGACACCAGCTCAAAGAGCCGCCAATGCATAAGAAAGAAAGTTGAAGAGGCAGAGAGAGAGTTAAAAAATCAGAAAACAGCAGGCAGTCTTACAAACACGTTGAATGAGAGCAACAACAATAACAACAAAACAACCGAAAAGCAACTCATAAAATTACAAAACTAAGACAAATTATAATAACAAGCCAATATGAGCACAAAATTCGACACACACACACTTGCCACACTTATGAAACGTACAAACATTCATATGTGTGGCATATGTGTTTGTTTGTATATGTGTTAGTTATAATATTTTGTTACGAATTCCAGCAGAACCACCGCCACACCGACAGTTGAGAGGCAAATTAAGTGCCGCGGGATACCGCCGTCAGCAGGCAGCGCGGCGCAACACGATATCGCCCACCGCTGTGCCCGCTCGCCTAGCCACGCAGCCCTTCTGCTGCCCACGAGCAGCGCGCCTCCACCTACTCCAACTGCGAAAGTGTTGCGCCGGCGTACGGCAGCCCCACCATTCACCAGCTATTAGCGCAATTAAAGTGTGTCTGCCACAGCATTCACTTTATTAATAACATCCGTGTTGTTGTTGTTGTTGCTGGTGTGGCGTACGCATCATTTGTCAAATTTTTAATGATCTTCGAGCGAACATGAAATTAAAACATGTAAACTCTGCGGCAGTAAGCTGATACGAAGGTGCGTGAAGCGACCGCCTCCATGCAGCGCTCCGCGTATGTGTGTGTGTGTGCCTGCAATAAGAAAAGGTTAAATGTTGCAGAACGCAGCACCAATAGCTAGACTTCGTCTGTTTTCATTTTTTTCTCCGGCTTGTGATTTGTAAAGCGTTTTGTTTGCCGATATCGCGCAGCCGCAGCGCTGTTGCAAGCGAATGATTTATGACACGGCCGCAGCGCCCACAAAAATCTCGATTATTTCTTACTTAATACGGCATGCGGCTGTCGATGGGGGAGCAGCAGCGCCCTTTTATGAATGCTACGCACACAGACACGCGCACAAACAGTTAAGTTGCGTCTCGCTTTTAACTTGCCACTCGGCGCAGGTAAGCGGCAACCTGCAACCGACTGGCATGCCACAAGTTGTAGCTGTGTATTGGAAATCAATTGATGTGCAATTCAAAGCGTAGCAATTCAATTCACTCGACAATGTGTGGAAGGGTGCACTCGGCAGCGTGGCAGCGCCTAACCATTGTGGCAACACCACTAAACTTAAAATACGAAAAAACTAAAGCAGCATTGCTTGTTGCTCCTCTCGTGGCTGCGCGAAATGAGTAATGTTCGGCCGTCAATGCGCTGTCAGCTGCAAACAATGCGCAGACGCCGGACTGTTGCACGCTGAACAGCTCACTCGAATGCGCCGCGCTGCCAGCCACCGTTGCCTGCTGCCGTCTACGCTTTCTCACCTCTTGCTGTCGATCGTTCTTGGCGTGCGTGTGTGTGTGCATGCTTTGTGCCTCTTCGGCAGCTTGACACCGCATGTGGCAAGTTGGCGTTGAATGGTGGCGGCTGGAGCGCTGCTCATCATCATATCTCGTTTTGCTGCCGTCTTTGCTGCGAGACAACATTCATTCACCAACTTTGCTGTTGTTGTTGGTGCTCCAAGCGACTGCCGGTGCTTTTAATAAAACAGCTGCTTCGTCAGCGGCAGCAACAACAACAATTGTTGTCGCCTATTTGATTCAGTCAGAATTCCATTTTTTATTAGCTGCTGTTGTTGTTGCTGTAGCTGCTGATGCTGTTTGATTGATGTTCGTTTGTTTTGTAAATTCACTTTGTTGTTGCTGCCGTTGTTGTTGTTGTTGCGTTTGTTATTGTTCTTCTTGATATGATTTGCTAAGGTTGCTTGTGCTGTTGCCACATGTTGTGCGGCATTGTGATTTGTTTTTTCGTTATTTCATTTGTTGTTGTAATGCATAAATTGGTGTTTGCTGTGGCTACCAATAATATGTTGGGCGATAAGCACTGGCACACGGCAAAAAATCGAAGTAAAAATATTTTTTATATTTATTTACAGTTAAATTTTGTTCTGGTAAGCTTTCTTCTCAGATTCGCTAAGTGATTTCCGTTTGTGGGATTCGGTTCGTGCCTACAATAGAGGAATAATAACGGATCTCAAAATCTCTTTTTCTTCACCTCAACAAATTTTGGTTAATTTTTGGGGTAATTTTTTAGGTAAGATTCCTACATATTTTGTTAAAAAGACTTGGAGATCGGAAAAGAGTTGGTTGACAACGTAGCTGAAGTTCCTACATTGCAGTATCTCAGCAGTGCTGTTGTGAGACGTGGGTTCATGAATATGATGTCGAAATTGTCCAACAATTTAGCGAAAAGCACTTCAAAAATGAGCCCGATTAAACCGCAGAAGGCACTAAAACTAATCCCAGTTGAGGATTAAAATACGTGCAAATGTGTTTTTTTGCAGTCAGGGTCAAATTCCATCCTTGGGAACATTATTATAGTGGTCATCTTTCACGCATAACTCCATCGTATAGGCTTTTAACCAGCAAAGGCTCCAGCGCAAAAGTATCGCTAAAGTTTCTTCACCATAATTAGAATATAGAGATAGTAAGAACCTTACGAGATATGTTTTTGATTAAATAATATAGATATAACTTCTGAACTACATTTCAAGTCGAATGATTGTATAACTCAAACTTCGAACCAGAACACAGCTATAAAGGACAAGGTAATGATCGTTAAAGAAGAGCTAAATTTAAGTAGTTTGAGTATATACTGGAAAATACACCCAGTCCAGAAAGTATGGGGAATTCTTTACTTAAATCTCCCGCTCCGCTTATATGGAAGACAGATACATTTTTTTCCTAGGTTTGTACAACTGTTCTTAATTGTGATGCCAAAAATTACCGCGATTTGTCAACCAGTGTGTTTACAGCAGCTGTTTATATCAGTCGATCTCAGTTCTTGCGTCGAATTTGTTTTGATGTCTTCAATTAATTCAAACGGTTACAAGAATAGTCAGAAGTCACATGGAGCTAAATCAGGTGAATACGGTGCTTGCTCAATGATATTTGTTGAGTGTTTGGCCAAAATTTAACACAAATACGTTAAAAAAATTTGTAAAATTCGACAAACACAACTGAGGTCGACTGACTGACCTTTGCCTTTGCTTCTCCCGGCGGGTACTGTACCTAGCTCGTAAGGCCGACCCATCTGATGTTGTCATCGTCCATTCCTCTGCAATATGTAGCAGGACGGTAATGTGTGTGACTTATAAAGTTTGGTCTTTATTCGTCGAGAGAGGACTTTACTTCTCTATTGCCTACTCAGTTTGAAGTACCACCTGTTGGTAAGAGTTATTTTGCGTTGGATTTATAAGCTGACGTTGTCGTTGATGTTAATGCTGGTTTCAAGATAGACGAAATTATCTAAGACTTCGAACTTATGACTGTCAACGGCGAGGTGTGAGGCAAGACGCGAGTGTAACGACTGTTTGTTTGATAGCAGGAGATATTTCGTCTTGCCCTCGTTCACAACCAGGCCCATATGATTCGCTTCCTTATCCAGTCTGGTAGAACTAAAGTTGCGGTTGTTATGGCCAATGATATCGATGCCATCGGTGTACGCCAGCAGCTGTACACTCTTATAGAAGATTGTACATTCTCTGTTCAGATCTCCATCTCGAATTATTTTCCCTAGGAGTAGATTGAAAGTCGCACGATAAGGTTTCGCCTTGGCTAAAGCCTTGTTTGGTAACGAAAGGTTCGGAGATGTCCTTGCCGATCCTGATGTATTTTCGTTACGCGTCAGTTTACACAGCCGTTTTAGTTTTGCGGGGATACCAAATTCAGACATCGCGGTATAAAGGCAGCTCCTTTTCGTGCTGTCAAAGCAGCTTTGAAATCGACAAAGAGGTGGTGTGTGTCGATCCTCTTTTCACGGGTCTTTTCCAAGATTTGGCGTATGGTGAATATCTGGTCAGTTGTTGATTTGCCAGGTCTAAAGCCACACACTGATAAAATCCAATCAATTTGTTGGCGGTAGGCTTTAATCTTTCACAAAATACGCTCGATAGAACCTTATATGCGATGTTGAGGAGGCTTATCCCACGGTAGCTGGCGCAGATTGTGGGATTTCCCCTTTTATGGATTGAGCATAGCACACATAAATTCCAATTGTCGGGTATGTTTTCGTCAGATCATATTAGAATATCTGGACCGGCAATCCATCTGCTTCTCTGAGTTTTTGTCTGTAAATGCATCTCGCTTCCCTCTCTCGGTATCTATCTCATCTCGTGCGTATTTTGGTCAATAGTAACGCTGCGAAGTGGACTGTCTGTTTTCTGAGGATGGAGCCATGTGTGGAAGTTCACGCGAGTGAAGAAAGTTCTCTGAGCGCCATTCATTTGAGAGAGGCCAGAAACGATTATTTTACATATGGACTAAGCAGCTCACGACTTCCCATCTTAGACTAAGTGTCCTCTGGGTAGCAAAAAAATATACGTTTGAAGGCAAGCGAATGTGTGAAGGCGAAACATCTCCAATGAAAAGAGATAAACTATCCCTAACCCTTAAAAATGCAGCCATGCTCCTTCCTTTCCTCTTCCCGACAACAGATCGCCTATAAAATATTTTTCATTTAATTTTAGTTATTTTATCTTTCGTGTCTAATGGATTTAAACCTAGTTCCTCCCTTACATATTTTTGTAATAACCTGACGATGTGACTGACCCGGCATAAAAATTGTATAACTTCGACTTTTTCTCTCAGTGCATAAATATTAATTTTCAATTTCTTTACTTCTAGCACCGTCCCTTTCCTGCGCTCTGCTTCGTTATACATCATCGAGCTTTGTTGTTGCTTATATGCTCTTCGGTCCGTTGAAGAGTAATTGCTGCCAACGCCGAACATGACGTTTATGCCAAGCGGAACATGATAGTTTCGCGTCTAATTAATGTTGCCTCGCATGTGAAACAAACACAAGAGTCAAAGCGTCTCTTAAAGTACACACGGGGATATTACCAAAGGCATAAATTCAATGAGCAAAATTAAATTATTTACCTGAGGCAAGCGCATGCGCAGCTACTTACATGCCAGGCGCTGGAAAAGCGACAAAAAAAGCTGAATATTTTCGCGAAATTTACGATGTGACAAAGTGACTTGCGTTATCTGTTGATTTGTGTGACAACGCTGCTCCTGCGCCGAGTGAATGAAACATTAAATGCAACAACAACAACAAAATAATAACGCGAATACAGTACCAACAAGTGGCGCAACAACCGCTGATGCGTTTTTACTACGCGTAAGTGCCACTGTCATTGCGCATGCGCAGACAAGAACAGCGCCAAACTCCGCCGAAGTGACCAGTGACCATCTTGTGGCGCAACCGCAGCCTTGCACCCCACAATGACACGTGAAAATGCAAAAATCGTTTTGCTGTCAGCAACAACACTTCTGCTGCCGTCGTCGCTGCTGCTTTTCGCCATGTCAAATGGCAGTCGCATATTTGTCTCATATTACCGTGGTCACTGTTGTCTTGTCTGCTGCATGTGGCATGGATGCAAAGTGCCAGCCTCTGAAATGGCACGGCAACTATTAAAAATGAGATTGTTGGTCAATCATCGCTGCATGTTTGCTGTTTTGCAGCTGTCGACTACTGTTGCTCTGCTTAGAGTGTGGTGTTGTTGCATGTGAAATTGCCGCATTTGCCGTGGCATGCGGTCTGGTGGGTTGCGGGACAAAAGTATCCTTCCGTATATAATTTTATTTGTTTTTCTTGTTTTGTTGTAGCGCTCTCATGCTACTCATGCTGCTGACGTGGCCCGAACATGTTGCTGACATTGAACAGCTGGCATGTTAGCCGTCATGTTGGCTGCTGTTGCACGTGTACTGCTGCTACCTGTATTTTATTATATTACAATGCGGGATTATAAATATTATGCAATCATATACCATATACGTATACATACGTACATACATATGTATATATGAATATTTGTGGGAATCAAATTCATTTGCAAAGATATAATATATTTGGACTTAAGCCTTTGGCAAGGCTTAATACTTGATTCTGATTGCTATGGATTCTTTAAGTTCACATGAAAATTTATTTGGCATCGTTGGAATATCGAAAGGTGAAGTGAAAACCATTTTAAGAGATCAATTGAGCCTATGAAAGAAAGTGAAAGTACAATTGATTCCAAAATTACTAAATTTGTTCGAAAAACAGCCTCGGTAAACAATGCTTTCGAACTAACAGGACGTCATGAAACATATTGCTGACGATGAGTCTTGAATCTATGCTTAGGACCCCAGAAAAGACGATCAATCGATTCAAGCAATAGCATGCCGCAACCACCTTATTCGCCTGATTTAATTCCTCGTGACTTCTGGCTACAATCGCGTAAGCGGTGTCTACGCCAGTCAAGAAGAAGACTTCTGGCTATTCAGCAAACTCACGGAGAGGTCGGAAAACCCGTTTTGGGTCTATTGAAGGCATTAAACGTGAATTGTGGTCAAAGGGGATTTACTTTGAGAGGGACTTGGAAGAAGAAATTAAGGGTTTTAAAATTATGGACAAAGTCTTAGCTTGAGAAATTTTACGCTCAAAAGACAAATATAATTTCTAAACCATAGTCTGAGGTTATAGATGTTCGATTTCTTAATGATACTCTCCTTAAAAATTTCTTATGAGAATGTTACCTAGCATAAGGATGCAATTCACAGAGGTGTCAAAAGCTCATCCGCGTTTGAATCGATTGAAGATGCTTTTGATATTTTTTATTTTCGAAATTTGAATACTTCTGCTCATAAGATGTGTTTGACTGTAAAAAATATGTTAATTTGAAAAAATTTATTCAAAAAAATTTTAGAATATCTGTGAAGTTTTTACGTCATATGTACTTATATAGTTAGGAAGACTATCCAATAAGTTATTAACCTACAAAAATTAAAACTTTTAAAAAATGGGAATTTATTTCTCAACATATAGTATTCTCCTTTAAGCTAAATCCAGCGAAGCTCAAACTTCTTTGACTGAAATACTATATATTTTTCTGGAGGTTTGCTATGTGGGATTTTTTGGTGGCGATAACTTTCTCCTTATACTAAAATTCCTGGCCGGCGTTTAATTTTTTTAAGTTTGGAAAGAAAGGGAAACTGACAGGCCAAATCTATAAAACACTTTTAGAGAAAAAGCATTAGGTAGCTTAATTTAACCAATTTTTCCGAACGTAGTTTTCCTTTACCAAATGGGTAAATATTTTCTGCAATTCGCAGTCCAATCGGCCCTTCTCTTCTTAGTTGCTCTGGCTCCTTGAGGTGCATAGGACTTCAACAAAATATATTCATTGATTTCGGTGTTTCGATAGAGCTTTCAGCTCACTATAAGTTTTCCCCATTGACTACAGTTCTTTTCCCAGCGTGCATTTTCTGGTGTGCTCCTCCCTTGCTTTCTGCTGTCTTGTAGGTTCTCATGTACAAACCAATTTCATCTATGCCTGTATATTTTCTCGATTATTATCGTTTGTCCTCCAAGTAGTGGAAATTTATTACACCATATGAGTCGTTGCAAACGATGTCTTTCACCCTGCTGGGCGGTAGGACTTCTTTGAGTGTGTTCGTCGAGCGAAGTCCCGTAAGTCGTGAAGTGTTTTGATTATTCAACTGCATCAAAGACTGGTGTGTTGCGGTTTTACGGTACCGCTTGCTGTTTGGGATGAGTAAACGCGTCAGGCATGCTCAATGCCAAATTCAGGTTTAACCTAGGCAATATTATGTTAATTATTTGTCCCACCTTCAATCTGCGGTCTGTCATTTCGATATCGTCTCCGATATTTGACCACATCGAAACTAGTTAAACTGCTTTTGAAGAGATTCGGTATACAAAGTTTTTGATTTCACTGAGCGTTTGTTTACCCTTTCAAAAAGTAGTATTGAAACCTAATAATATTGCCTTTTTTTAATTTTTCTGAGATTTGATCATATCAAAACAAAACAACGAATTCGATTCAACTAAAGTTTTGACAGTAGTCTTTTAAGAGATTGTGCTATATTTCGCTTGTGAAAGCGCTACTATTAGTTGATGAGGTTTTGTTCCAATCGAACCGCCTGAGTACTTTAGATTTTTAACACCGAATACTTACATTTTCTCAGCAAAAACAAGTAACCCTTCCGGCTTTATGTCAGAGAGGATCTGAAACTGTAAGAATCTACTTCAAAGGAAAGAAAGAACTTGTTATGAAGATCCCGCCTCTGAGTTTCTAGTTTTTTCAATTCTGCCAGTCTGATAATAGTTATTTAAGGTTCACAAAAACAAAAAAAAAACTGCAAAGATTTAAAAGTAACTCGTAAATAGTTTCGGATATATGAACGAATTCGAGTAGTGTAATCGGTTCTCAAAAATATAATTATGTTTTCTTTTTCCCAACCAATCGCCGTGAATTTTCACTCGTTTTCATATTTGTCAGGTAATGATCAAAAGACTAAGTTTTGATAATAGTTTCGAATTTATGATATGAATAGTAAATTTTTTTCTCAAAAAATCAGTTTGTTTAAATCTGAAATGTCAGATGTTTAAACCTAATAATATTTTTTTTTTTTTTTGAAAATTTGATTTTAAGTAGGAAAACATATCAAAACAAAACACATATTTTTTCGAAAGTTCTAAAATCGATTTGGAAATCAGTTTTTCAAAATGAATCACCAATTATTAAGTAAAAACGACAATATTATACTAAGATCTGCCAAGAGAGGTGGTAAGATTAATGCAGCCCAGCGCTAGATGTTTTCTACAAATTCAAAATATGATTTGGATTCCGGTTTATTCTACAGAGGTTGTGTGGGCACTCGCAGTTTTCACTGTAAAGTTTCCTTATTGCCTTCTAAAGAACTTAATCGCCGAAAACCTATGGTTTCCAATGTTTTTTGTAGCTTTATATTATGTACATACTTTTCCTGATCTATGTAATAAGTCCTTGATTTCGTTATTGTCTTGTCATGCTTTGAAAATTTGTGCCGCTAATTACATTTGATTGCAGACCTTCTGTTCTGAATTGATTTAATTAAGATTAATCGGTTGATAGTCCCTAATTATGGCTTCCAGGTTAATCCATGAAAGATTTGGCCAACTCGTTGATTTTTCGTTGGCGAGAAAATATAAATTTTTCAAATGGAGTTGAATGTCAGTAAGCTTAAAGCTTTCAACAGTTTTTAACCGCGAGAGAGTTTATCATTGAATATACGAAATTTTTCTGCCATCTGGATATCTTTTTGGGACTCTCTGTATTTCAAATAGTTATTCAGTATAATATTGTTCTACTATGCAACAATTGCTGAGAAGATCTTAGTATTTTTCTCACCATGAGACATATTTTTTCGAAGGCTTGAGATCGACTATGGCATCGAGGGCGAGGAAATGCTTATGCGATAGCCAAAAAGGGATAAATATATCAGGTGGCGAATCTTTTAGTTGTCTACTTTGAAGTTTCGTCAGGGAAACTAAACCTTCCAACAATAAAAATCTATATTAGGTGCAATCTTCAATTCTAAAAGTGAATTGCATAAGTTCTCCCGAAGTTCTTCTAAGAAATTGAGCTCTGGTCTTTCTTTTCAAATGGCAAAACACAGACGAGCTGCAGAACAGGTTCCAACTTTGTGCAGAAATCAAGTGCAATTCAAATTTTCATTAACAACTTCCTGTTGGCGACTAACACTTGGCAGACACCAGACACAAACACAAACAAACAAGTGGTTTTGTGAAAATACCAGAGCGCATTGCTGCCGAAAGCGACAGGGGACGAGGCGTTAAACGCTTTGGTGAGTCAAATGACATGTAAAATAAATAAATGTCGATGGCGTCGAAGTGACAGCGTTACGATTTTGAATTTATGGCACGATGTGCCAGGCACAAGCGCCCTGAATACCGCGAAACGCAAGCCGACGAACATCTTCGAACATAACAACAACAACAAAAGCAAATTGGTGCAATTGAAAAAAGGAAGAGAAGACATTGAAAAGGACACCGCATGACAACGAGCCACAAGCGCACACATACACGCATACATACAAACACTAGCCATTACATGTAACTGTGCCACAGCGCGGCGCGTTGCCACGTGAATTGCCACGCAAAGCGGCAACAAAGTACGCGGCATTAATGGCATTACACGGTGTGTGTATATATGTATAAGAGTGTCATGCAACAAGCAGCAGTGGCAGTGGCAGCGGCACCACTTGCAACTTGGCGTACAAATACGAAGAATGAACATTCGATTTGGTGAAAGAAACAAATTAATTAAAGGAACCAACAGATACGCTAACTTAAGCTATTCATTCAATAAATCAACTAATATTTGCAACAGCGGCATGAGACCAGCAACAGCAACAACAAGTGCAGCAACATTTGTGGCAATAAAAAGCGCACAACAACAACAAAGCAGCCAAACTGTGGCAGTGGCAAGAGCTGAGTGCCAACCGAGCTCGCAACATTGCAAGAAAGTGTGGCGAGGGGTGAGGCGTGAGGGGCATGCAAGCGCTGAATGAACGCAGTCACATGCGATGCAGCGTAGCGTGGCATGCCTGGTACTTGTGGCGCGATGGCGTGGCATGTTGCTGCGGCGACATTGAAAAGGATACCGTCGCCTTGTCTGCGCCGTTGCGACTGAGTGCGCGTCGAGGACGACAACATGTCTCTGGTTGAATGCGCGTCTGCCACAGCCATTGTCGCACAATGTGGATATTGCAACTTGTTGTTGTTGTTGTTCTTGTGTGGTGTATTTAGCGTACACAGCGATTTTATATTCATATGTAAATGTAGCTATTAATTTCTATTTGTATGTGTGTGGTTAAATATGTGCGAGTTTGTGCCTTAAGTCTTTTGTTTTTCTTGATTTTATTTTGCTGGCAATATGAAAAATAGTTTCAAACTTTAGAAATGTGTTTCTGCTAGTTCACTTTAATCTGTTGGAACCTGAATTTATAGTTTTCATTCTCATTATGCCATAAGTGCGGCACTTACCTAACTGCTGCTTGGCAATATATCCGTTATTTATGTCAATGGTTGACTCGTTGCCTTCCCGGATGTGCCCACTACTGCTCTCGTATCTACATCTAGACAAGTTGCTGCATCATAATCAACTTTTAGCGGTAATGTTGCGAAATGGCAAAAATAATTGTACACCGCATCCGCATCCCAATTCCATTTGGTTGCAGCGACTTTGGGCTAAGTAGCAGACTGAAATGCACACGGAGAAAATTTTTGCGGTGAAAATAGATTGAGATTGAGATAGAATTAGAGATATAGATGGAGAGAGAAATAAAAAGAATGTAAAGAGAGGGACAAACATAAAGCTAGTGATGGAGATAAAGACAGAGAAATAAGACAGAGATACAGACAGAGACAGGGATAGAGATAGAGATAGAAATAGATATTGAGGTTGAGATTGAGGTAAAGATTGAAATTGGTATTGAGATTCAGATTGATATTGATATTGAGATTGAGGTTGAGATTGAGATTGACATTGAGATTGACATTGAGATTGAGATGAAGATTGAGGTTGAGATTGAGGTTAAGATTGAGGTTGAGATTGAGATCAAGATCGAGGTTGAGATTGAGGTTGAGATTGAGATTGAGATTGAGGTTGAGGTTGAGATTGAGATTGAGATTGAGATTGAGGTTGAGGTCCAGATTCAGGTTGAGGTGGAGATTGAGATTGAGATTGAGATTGAGATTGAGGTTGAGATTGAGATTGATATTGAGATTGAGTTTGAGATTGAGGATGAAGTTGAGGTTGAGATTGAGGTTGATATTTAGGTTGAAGTTGAAGTTGAAGTCGAGATTGAGGTTGAGATTGAGATTGAGGTTGAGATTGAGGTTGAGATTGGGATTGAGATTTTGGTTAAGGTTGAGGTTTAGATTGATATTGAGATTGAGGTTGAGATTCAGATTGAGATTGAGATTAAATCTGAAACTGAGGTTAAGATTGAGATCAAGATCGACATTGAGATTGAGATCGAGATTGAAATTGAGACTGAGATTGAGACTAAAATTGATTATTATTGATATTAATTGATTGAGGTTGAGGTTAAGATTGAAATTAAAATTGAAATTGAGAAAACAATTGATCGTAGATTGAGATGAACATTGAGATTGAGATTGAAGTTGAAGTTGATCATTCAGATACATATATGTATACTTTATATATAGATTATAGGTACTATGCAACTTTTCGACACCAACTTTGTAGTTATTTTACTCTTTTACTTCGAAGCAGCCCTTAATCTTATCGAAATTTTCCTGCCTCTTCAAATCTGAGAACTGGAAGAAGTAGCTTGATACTGAATTCTGAGAATCTGGTGCTCTGGGTACACTGTCTTCCGGAACAATGTCAAACTCATCAAGCCACATATTTGGTATCCGAATTTTTTTTAATGAAAAAAACAGTATTTCTTTTAAACAGGGATTTATTTGTTAATCAATTTTTTTTTCGATAAAAAAACGTTCTGCAAAGGAACTAAGGGGACTTTTCAGCTTGCCTGCCTGAGCTTTACAAAAAAATATTTTTCACGATTGACTCGCCGAAAGTTTATCTATTGCAGTACATATGGTGGAATTGGGGTTATAATCATACTAGGCTTAATAAAAAATCTCTTACGCTAGCCATAGTAGATCATCGGAATTGCTCACTCAGCTTACGAATTGTTGAGAAAAACCGTTATATAAAAGGTACCAGGATCAAAACCGTTACCGCTTAATACAATATTTTTTGCAGTGTATAAAAATATCTCCTGTCTGCACGCCTCATTGAATCCGCGTCAGCGCCGATGTGGTTTTTCCACAGCGTTTCATCTGGCCCACACTTTAACGCCGACAAAAGCAAACAACCATACACCAATACACTCATGTACCCATATGCTCGCGGACACATAGTCACTGCTCAACTCGCCAGGGAAATTTGTAGCATGCAGACCGGTGAAAATTCACTGCCGCTCGGTGGCAAAGTCGTGCAGATTCCCACAGCGTAACGTGCAACAACTAATACCAGGCAACGCTTGGCTGCAGTCTCACAACCACTAGGACTGACTGCATGAAATGGAATGATCTCGTAATGGCGCGGGTGCGTGCGCCCACTAACCGACCGACTGACCAGTAGTGCACTAATGTTGCCACACAAAGCCACCGTTTGCGCGCCTTAACTGCCACAGCCATTGCAGTGATTGTCGCTGTTGGAAACTAAATTGTCTGCCATGCACCGAAACACAGGCTCCACCACCCCTCAACCGCTTATAAGTTTGTGGATAGTATGTTGCAAGTATATATTTGGGCGGAAAAAAGAGTTGGAAAGCGGCGCAGTTAACCATTCATTGAGGCACAACCGCAACACTACTATAAAAACAAAAACAAGAACAAGCAACATCAACATCAACAAACGACACATCAAGCGACTATTACGGCTGTTGCAAGCACCTCGGCGACGGTGTTGTTGCGAAATGATGGCAATTTGTTTGGTGTCGCGCGGTTTTTCGCATCCTGTGGGTAATTAAAAATGCATTCCGTCTGTGTGAACTTGCACCAATAAAACGACGCGGCACAACCACACGACGCTGCTGCCACGGAGAGAGGCAAAAGAAATTGCAGGAAAAAAACACTCATAAAACAAAAACAAATACAAATAAAACACGGTCGACTAACTTGCCTCAGCCGGTAGTGTTATTGGTACAGACTGTGGCTTTTGACTCTGCACGCACAAGTAACTGTGTTGGTGTTCGCGGTCCGACATGCGTGTGCGAATTGTAGGTGTGTCCGAAAACTGGTCACTGAAGTGGCAATTTGTGGTAATTACATGCGACTAATTTTTATTCAGATTGAAGTCTATTTATCACGATTCTTGGGGGAAGGAAATTTGGAACCACCTGCAATATCAAGGGCTTTAGGTAAGTTCTTTTAAGAATATTTGTAATTTTCTCCTCAAAAAATAAATACACAGAGAGCCGTCTAAAGTTTGGAGAATTACATATTACAAAGAGATTCAAATTATGGAACCTGACTATTGCTATGAACAATAATCTATGTTGCAGACAGTGTTGGAGCTAACCTACCACAGCTTAGGCGAAATAAATAGCCAGACTTTTCGTGAGACCGCGAATAAACCCCCTTCGAGTGCTAGAGGCGTCCATTGTACTGCCCAGAACTTCTCGGTATGGATAGCATATCGCTAAAACACCTACATTGTGTCACTAAATTATTGAAGCGACCAATATCAAATCCCGTCAATTCGCCAGGTTCGTAGAACCAAAAACCGAGATACTTCAACTTTCGCCTGGCGAAAGCTGGAAAACAGCTGAAGAGAAGAGATATAGATTTTACTCCTCATCGTTGACAAGTTGAGTGATCCAGTTAGGACACTATCATTACTCCAACATCAATAGACTTCTTATGCTCCACTAAGGGCCAGTAGGATTTCGCTTTGCTGGCTAACGATTGCTAAGGCCGCGCGATACCTATATATCCAGAGCCCGAATACACGAAGGCAGGGGCACCTACTCGTACGCGTCTAAATGTAAGAGTGTCTATTCTTGCCAACTCATCGGCTTTACAGTTTCCGACGATTGCGATGTGACCAGGTGTCTAGAAAGGATTAAGACGAAAGTAGCTTGTTGCTACTGCTAGTAAGGTCATTCACCCTTTGACTAGATTTCAGCCCATTGTCAGTGAAATCAAGGCCTGTAAGCAGCTTTGCCATCGCAGTAGTATATCTTCTTAAAAGAAATCATACTTCGGTGAAGTATATCTGCTACTACTTTGTTAGCTGCCATTTTTGCATGAACCTTCCACTTTGTAAAGCAAATTTGCCACAAAATAATCAAACTTCAACCGTTACTAACCAGATTTAGGAAAAATTCATAATGGACCTTTTTTAAAGAACATTAAAATTCCTGCAAAACCCACAAAACAAAAATAAAATTGATAATTGGAAGAAAGATATCTATCTGATATTAAAAAAAACATAGGAAACTGTAAGGTGAAGAACTTTTCTCTTACAAATAAGAGTTCATACTTGGAAAGAATTTCTTGGAGGTGTCCATGAACCAAATTTTCAGAGTACCGTGAGGAATATGTATATACGTATGGATATAATTAATCAAGATAACGAGACAAATTGACTGGTGGTCAGCCCGATTGTAATTTGGTTCAGCAATAGAGAAGAGAAAAAAACTTCAAGTTTTTTTTGATTCTTATTAAGATAAAGGATTTTTGCTCTGCAGGAAATTGTAGGAAAAGAAAAGTGAAAACATTTTGTACTGAAAAGTTTTGAAAAGTCTACCGTACTGAAATTTATGATTCTGAAGCATAAAATGACAATGTAGGTTTCGGTAGCTAAATCTGTACCCTAGTCAATTCAACCAAATTTCAAAGTACTGAAATTTCCATGAAATCCTCACCAATCATGGCACTTAGGTCTATGGTCGCGAAAGTTGCTAACAGACTCAGAGGATATTCTAAATGAGCATGTGTTTGAACACTCTTAGACTTTATGGGTGATACTTGGGATCATGGAATTGCCAAATCAAGACGTGGCGGCTGTTTCTCTATCCATATGCCTGAGAGCGAATTGTGGGTAGGTAGAAGTCGATGAAGAAGAAATAGTGAGCTTTTTTACAGAGAGATCATAGAGTTTGGTGGGTACATTGTCAAGAACTCTCTATAAACTTTAGTTTCAGACTACCTATCTATTTTAGTGCGGTCGATTTACTACTCAGGAGTGCAGCCTCCTTTAGAAAAGTGACTATGCAGTTTGCTAGCAGGGTACAATACTTGCCTTGAGCTTTTTAACCCTACTTTCAATGGCTATATTCGTTATCAGCGAGCTGGTGGGAACACAAATTAAACGCTCAATTTTTGCCGAGTTAAATAACTGAAAAGTTAAAATGCGTTCCATGGATGAGACATCGAACATAAACTAACTTAACTCGCGAATTAGTATCGGAAAATCAAAGGTTGGTCACGAACTCTGGCACTTGACTGTGCTGTCTTCGTGTCAAATTATTCCGAGCGTTCGGTGCAGCAAAGCAGGTTAACTTTCTGTTATGTATATCATTTAGCTCGCCTTGGGAAAACAGTTTCCTACTGCTGTTATCTTCAAATTCCAAAGTTGACTTGGCAATCGTCATTATGGTTCTGTGATATTAGCGACTAAAAACGAAGTACTGGAAAGCAAAAACGGCGCTTAATAGATTTTTCATTGGATTTTATAATATACATGTTTTGTGCATATTCCAACAAACGCAACCAACCTCGCTCACAGTCCTCATATAAAAGGGAACTTGTCAAAAAGAGTATGTGAGCATAAGTCCTACCTATTGAAATGGAAAACCTTTCAATCATCTAATAGTCTTATGTTTTGACAAATTAACTCTTACGAAATTTTCGAAATACATTCCACAATGTACACCAGTTCAACATTCATTTCGCACTCGCTGGCAACTAACAACTCGCTTAGTTTAAAAATGTTTCGCTTTGGAATAGCCTATAAATTTTGAGAATCTATTTTAGCTTAACTACGAACTTTTTATCGCAAACTATGTATTTTGGCTGACAACCGTTTCGAATCGCCAATTTTCGGCAACACTTAATTCCCGTTACTCTATTTTGACTGTTCAAATTGTAAGCAATTATTCAAAACACTTCGATTTCGGTCGGTTCGGTCTGTGCGCTCGCTCGAGCAGTTTCACTTAAAATGTCAAAAAAATCTTTATCGCCTGTAAACAAATCAACAAGCAACAAGCTGGCGCCAACACCTTTTTCATACGGACCGTTAGGCAGACATGTTACCTAGGCGGTGTTGCATGTAGCATGCTACATTTTGCTGCTGCATTTTATTAAAAATAATTGAATGTCTTTATAAGCATCAAATAAAATAAATTAACCCAAGCGACACAGTGGCATGAATATTTACTTGAAAGCACCTATACACATACATACATACATATATGTATTTATTTGAATTTATGTATATATGGACTAAGCTTATAATTGCTATATGTGTTATAATAAAGGCATTAGAGTACATTAATAATGCCGAAATCGACAAATAAGCGATTACATGGAAGAATTGTTGGTGTGGCATGTAAAGTCTCCGCTAACGAGTTGTTATTATAAATTGACATGAAAATTAGCTTACACTTGAAGTTTGGACTTTTTTTGATTTATTGCCGCCTGTCAAAAGACACCAGCAACAGCCAAACTGCGCGGCCGGCCGTGTCTCCCAGCGCTGGCTATCTGCCTCAGCCTCAGCCTCCGCGCTGCCAACTTATTTACTTTGTTGCTGCTTATGTACATGTCGATATATACATAGTATGTGTCCAACCGCCCATATGCGTCTGACAGCCACAGCGCCCAAGTCTGCCCACTGCACTTTGCGCGCGCCGCCTCCCCTACCGCACCGCGCCGCGCTAGCCGCTTAACAGCTTGTTAGTTGCTACAGATAATTTATTTTACTTCAACGAGCAGACAAATAAATTAATATGTAATAACAAATAAGCCGTGTGGCAAATGCATTTTATGCTTGAACGCCTCCGCAAATGCGCTGGGATGCTTTGTTGTTGCTGTTGTTGTTGGTTTTTATGAATTTTCTTGCTATTTGCAGTTGCCTCAGCGTCTTCGCGCGCCGCTTTATTTGCGCTTTTGGCAGGCAATGCAACAGCGGCACACACACTAACGCTTGTATTTATACTTGTGAATATATATTTTTTAATTTGCATGGCGTTTTCGCCCGCTCTGACAACAACAACAACAACGCGCGTCACCATTTGATGGTGCGGCTACTAGCGCCTGCTTAATTTGTACGCGCCACGCAATTGCACGCTTGTTGCAACATACACAGGTAATATATACATACATGTATATATACATATATACACACATATATAAAATAAAACAAATATAAACAAGCATACATATATACATACACACATAAATCGTCTTGTGTTGCATTTACACATGCCACGCACACGTCTCTGATATGTGGCTGTCATGCCACGCATTGCCAACCACGCCACGCGATATGCCACGCCACACCGCTAAATGCCGCGTCGCGCATGCAACTTGAGCAAATGTGTTGCGCCAACCGCTGATATTAAGTTTATTCTTTTAATAAGTGTCGCTCGCTTTTTTCCATTCATACGTGATAAGCACATATTTTTATTGCAGTTATTGTTGTTGTTGTTTATTTGTTGCAACTTTTGCATAGTGCTAAGGACTGATAAGCTGCATGCCACACGACCAAATTGCCGCACTGATAAGAAATGTCACGGCGAGAATTTGCTTTTGACACACTTTCAACGCGGAATGGGTGAGATTTATGTGGCAAGCATGACAAGCAAACGAGTGTATTACTTTAAAGTGCGACTTAAGTAACTGTAAATTAAAGCAGTTGGTTTTTGGCTACGAAATCTAAGCGATTTGGTATTTTAAGCTGAAAACTTTAAACTGAATACCATTCAAATAAGTTGCATGAATTGGTTTGGTGTGTGGGTAGTTTGCGAAGTGACATATTTGAATCGAAGACTTTGCTTAACGTAGCCCTGGTCCTGCAGATTCGCGCCACTTCTTGTGCTCTCTATGAAACGCATGGATTAAGGTTTGCAACACAGGAAGAAGAAGTGGCAAGAGCAGGCTTAAGCCTTTCGATTCCAATATTTTTATTGTGGTATTAAATATTGTTTTTTTTTTTTTTTTACTTTTTGTCTGTTCTTATTTATTCTGGAACTAGTTGTAAAATTCCAGATCCGTTAATGCGTTAGCAAAAGTTGTTGTGAACAACCACGATCTAGTTTAGATTAGGTTAGCTAAGTAGGCTGATTACTCATGAAGCTACGAATAATCCCAATTGGGGTACTAGAAACGTTTGTATTTCATGCGAAGAATTTCTTAGTAAACACCAAAAATATCGTCATAAATCTGCAAAACGCCTGGGCACAAATTTATTGAACCTGCTAATCTCTACTCCTGCCAATTCGCTGACTTCGAAGAGAGTAAGGCCAGAGAGATGCTTCAACCTTAGTCTGACGAAAGCAGGACGTGGAAAAGAAAGTGGCTAGATGTTTTCACCTCATCTTTCTCCCAGCAATTCTAACAAGTTGTGTCCTCCAAAATCCGCTTGAGTGTCAATGGGACAGGCATCATTGCGGCGGTATAAGCCTTGCTAAAAGCTATCAGTTCAGTGAACCTTTTACGTTCCACTCTGGGCTAGGAGGCCTTCGTACAAGTTGCAGTTGATGTAACTGCGGTTCAATGTGGACCGGTAATGTCCTCGTTTTCCCCAAGAGCGATTTGAGGATATTGTTGAGGCTCTGTACTCTTGCAATAAGCGCGGTCGTGTGAGGAGTGAGGGAGCATAAACTGTCGAATGTCACATCTAAGATCTTAGGGTTATTGGCAGTCGGAATTTTAAAGATATCGATTGTAATGTTAAGGTTAAGTCTGTACTCTTTCGTGCAGTTAGTGAACATGATCGCTGTGGATTTAGTGGGAGATTTAGCGAGAAAAGTCGAAGAGAAAGCCGTTTACGTTTGAGTACATGCCATTGATTCCACTTCCCGACGTCATTATTATCATGCAGTGATCAACGGAGAGGGGACACCACCCTGCGGAACCCAATGGGTAAAAGTTTTCACAGCCAACGCTTGCTGAGCTCGCGCGAAGCCCATAGATTCAGCGCCCAAATTCGCGAAGACTTCTAACAAAGATGATTGATTTTAAAGGGTAAATAAATCCAGTTCAGTTTTACTTGAATTGAGAACCGCTTCTTTCCACCCGAGTATTTACCACATTGAGCTACCGTTGTGTTAACTCTTAAACGGTATTTAGAAATTTTACTTTAACCGTTTATCACCCGACACTCTGATCCATCGAGTTATTTGGAAAGGTCATTTGCCACTAATATCCAGAGTAAAGAAGACGGAACTCCACATTGCGGATTGTATGTTCACTATGAAAGGTGAATAGGACAATCCACTACGCCACGGCAGCTCTATGGCAATATATGAGATGCTTGAGGTTCGTTTCTGTCCTCAGGGAGAATGGTATATACAAATTTTATTATTCTTTGAAAATAAACTGAGATACATTTCGGGGTTCCCTACATTTTGAAAGAAAAAACACAGAAGCTTCCAATTTAATGGAAAAAGTTTATTATCATTTGAAATGACATTATCTGTTTTTTTTTTTTTTTAAAGATTAGCTCTTTCAAATGCTGACCACGGGTGCATCGTGGATGGTCCATTCGTTGAGTTCAATTTTCGGTGACTCGTTCGAGCATTTCTACTGAAAACTGGTGAATGATATTTTGCTCCAAAGCCTCAATCGATGCGAGATTGTCCGCATCGACTTAAGAATTTATATATCCCCATAGGAAAAAGATCGAGCGGCTTCAGTTCTTGCGCAAGCTGCATTTTGTCTACTTTCAATTCAAGATTTCGACGTAAAATTTGCCAACTCGTTCCATACGTCAGTCCGAGTTCTATATTCTAGCATTGTTTGAAATGTAAGTTGTGTGGCAATTTTAAAGAACTTAAAAACGATCAAAAAATTTCCACCTCATCTTCTTCGATGCAACTTTGACAATTTGCCTCCGACTGGATTTTCAGCCTTACCGCATCTAAAGCTATTGGACAATGTCTAATAAGAACTCTTACTCTATAAGTCCAGTACTAGAACGAAAGGTGACAGCGGGGATCCAAATCGATGTGAGCGCAGTAAGTTTTCCCCCACTTGCTACCACATCGGCTAGGCAGTTTACAGCGATTCCGCTATGACCGGGAACCTAAACGAGTCTGATCATGAAATAACTTGAGTAATTCGGTAATATAGCTGAGCTAAGGAGAGCTCCTTATAGAGGACTCAGTCCCCCGAACTACCTCCCTAGCTTCGAGCTATCCGTGAAAAAGCTCACCGCGCCTCAGGTCCAGCGACTTTCCCCGTCCAAATAGGCATGTGAACTGAAAAACAGTCAGCAATAGTAACTTCTGCGACGCAGTTGATCAATTTGTCAGGGTGACCCTGTTTGTGGCATTTCATATACCTAGCTTCCTTGTGCCTTGGAGCGACCTTTACAGCAATGCACTTGCCGCACATATACACGTGTGCTATGTTTTGAATAGTTATTGTTGGTGTAATCAGTAATGTACTATAGATGCCGCCGATTAGCCGCTCTTTGTACACCTTCAACCCTTTTAGTGTGTGGGACCTTTTCGAGCGGTTTCCACTAGATGAATACGGCGTTACTACGGTTTCGTAAAGCCAAAACACCATCATTGGTGAGAGTGCCCATCTTATCCATATAGCTCTTATACAATAGTATAATACAACCGATGCCTTCTTTACTCTTTCAACATGGAGCTATTTACTAGTATATATTGGTACCGCCGCTTTCGAGCCATTATAGCACATATCTGTAGTATAAGTTGACTACTTCAAATAAAGCGTTTGTATGGAAAACTTTCTCATAATTGACCATTTATCGTCACGAGATCTGGCATAGATTAATAGCCAAGGCAACGCTAAAATCTTCGAACATATTGTTCAGATAGCTGAATTACAAACTGACTGATCAAAATTTTTTAAAGCTTTTATGCCGAAGGAATGACCCTGTGAAGATTGTTTTAGCTTCGGGTGGCCGAAGGATACGTTTTATCACTTTCTTTGTCGTTGTATTTTTTATTCCAGAATTGTCTACTAGTTCAGTTCTAACCTAGCTTTTTGAAGAAAACCGCAGCCTGGAAGAAATATTTCTGTACTTTCCACATTTATGTCGCACCACAACAGGCAGATTTCAAGAAAAATTACGCCCAATTTACCGAACAACAATAATAATAACACCAACTATGCGGTAATGGGTAAATTTGCAATTACTTCGACAATAGTGCAACAAAGCGCCGCTCGCGAACATCCGCAAAGCAAAGGCATGCAGCCGCGCTACCGGCAACCTGAGCTCCGAATTGCCAACCATTGTGGGCCGGGCTGCTGCAGGTTCACAACGCCACCGCCACAGCTACCGTTGCTGCCACAGCCAACACGACACACAACAGTCGCCGCTGCCGCTTAATAAGAATAAGCATCGGTAATAATCATTATTGGCTAATAATCGATGTGCGTCCGTAACATGTTTCCCATTATCCATAAACAAAATTAAGTGACCATTAAAATGCCATAAAGTCAGCTCTGTGGCCGCCATACTGAAGGCTAATGTATGCCACATATGCATGTGTGCTTGTATGGGTGTGTGCGAAGGTGCATATATACACGGATTATCGCGGCGGTGCAGCGACCAAACTGCTGCAAATCGTTGCCAGCGGCCAGCAGTCAGCAACTCGCAAGTAATGCCAGCTCTTTGGAGCTCCTGCTTTACTATTGTCGCTGCCGAACATTGCGGCGCGCTGCTCATTTATGCGCTTATTGAATGGCCATAAGAGTCCATCTACATATATTTGTAGGTATGTATGCATGTGTGCGCTCGCCGTCGAAGGCGTTTGCTCTTCATTGCCTCGCTGCTTTGTAAATTTATCGGCGCATTTGTGCGGCTGCCACTGGCTACTACAAGTACTAATATTGCTGTTGTTGTTGTTGCTATTGTGCGGTAAAATTGAAAATCGATATGTTTGGTGAAATTTAAATGGAATGCCGCTGCTATGTTAAGCGCATAATTTCGCCACTGTCGCTGTTATTGCGAGCGCATCCTGACGGCTATTACGCGTAATGACAACGGACGGCCCGGCCTGCCCCGACAGCGGCAAAGCGTATGTAGCGGCGCATATATTTGGACTGTGTCAATATGCCGCACATTCTTCGCTGACAGCTCGAGCGCCTAGAGCGGGCAGATTTTTGCGCTTAAAGCTGCTAAAGTGATGGGATTTGTTGCAAGTATTAAATGTGGTTAAATGAAATTCTTAAATTTTTTCTCACGAGATTTGGCAAATGTTTATATGAGATTATATTGTAGCTCTGTAGTTAATTTAGAACGAGCAAATTTCATTTTGCAGAAATAGAGGCATGCTTCAAAGTAGATAAAAAGTATTTAAGGGTTATAATAAATATATTCGCCTTAAAAATTGCTTGCTCGAGATCGGTTTTAGATTCATAGTCTCTTAGGCTATGTTGGTCAGCATGATCCGTAGACCGTGTTAATAGACAAAAATAACTCGACCACTGAACCAAGTAAAGTGGTCGTTCCAGTTTTGATATCCCAGTTCCAGAAAGTCTTTGCAGCAAATATTACCTGTGGCTTAATACAAGAGTAACAAGCAGAAACCTTTACTTCGGCTGTACCGAAACTATAAAAACCTTCACAGGTGCTTTTCTTTCAGCAAATACATGACATATAACTAAATCTTAATCGGTCAAATCTGAAAAAAGAGGGTCGTAATCGATATCAATGGTTTGTATATACAGACAACGAAAACATATCCAACCTACAACTGTTTTAAATTACAAAATTCAAACATTGTCAATGAAAATTTTAAGTCCGACATATAATTTTCATCGATAACACTATTCAAACATCTGAAGAAAAACTTGCAATTGATGTGCTAAGCAGTATGGTATTTGAGGTGTACTGATTACGACTTTGATTTTAAAAATGTTCCATTATATAAACCTATTTTGTCACTTTAGTAAATGGCGGTGGTTTGACTTTTACACTCCTGAACAACAGCAAAATCCTACTTGGAAGTTTTTTCCGAAATCGATATCATCTATTAATAAAGCCCATTTTTTGTCAGTTTGACTATTTTTGAATATATGGTCACCACAAAGAGTTTCGGTTGAAGCTGGATCAACACATTACTTTTAAAATTATTCTTTTTCAAATTCTGTCGAAACTTTATTGATTACCGCTATGTTTCCAGTTTTGAAAAATAAAATAATTTGGGGGCAAACAAATTATTTAAAATAGTAATTTTTTCATGTCTCTGCCTACATCTAACGCCTTCATAATAAGTCATAGTAAAGTAAGGAGTTATTTAACTTCAAATGTACTCTATGAAACCTCTGGTGATGATAATGTTATTAAGTCTACAACTTTGCTTCCGCCGCATTTTTTTTGTAAATTTAAAGCTTTATTGTATAAAAACGGTTACAAAAATGTTATTCAAAATATTGGCCGTCGCTAGCTACTACTTTTGACCATCTTTCTGGCAGCATGCAAATTGGCCGTTTTTCTTTTAGTTCTTCTCAAATGCATCAATTGCGTTCGATGATCGATCTCCTGTGATGGTTTCGCTTACTTTAGCAGCTCATAATATATCACCCCCAGCTGGTCCCACTAAATGCAGAGCATGACCTTGGCGCCGTGAATGTTCGGTTTTGCCGTCGACGTGGAGGCATGTCCAGGCTTTCCCCATGACTTTCTTTGCTTAGGATTATCGTAGTGGACCCATTTTTCGTCGCCAGTTACAATGTGATGTAAAAATCACGGGTCTTACCGTACGTATCCGAAAGCATTCGATGAGCCTCAGCCGTACTTTTCTTGGAATTAAAAAAGAAAAGCAAAATTTCCCGCAAATGTCGAGAATTCGGCTCAAAAAGTGACATTTTCAGTTGAGAATAAATTTGGGATGCAAACAGATCTCTACAAATATTTTGTTGGGTTAGTGTTGACACAAATGTCCAAAATCGATATAAAACGGCAAAAGTTGTAGACCTAAGACTAATACAGGATTTTCCAATAAGATTATTATGATTTATTTCAAAAAAAAAAAAACAAAAAAAAAAAATCCAATCGATAAAATTAAGTTCTAAATATAACATCATTCTTTTGCAGGAACGAACTCGATGAACCCTATTTTCAAATACTTTTTCCACTAAATCAAGTCCTATGTCATGAATAGCACATTCAATATTTACTGCTAAAGCTTGAGGAGGGTCTGGTTTATTGCCAAAGACTAGTAACTTCAAATAATCCCACAAGAGGTAGTCTAATGGTGTTAAATCTCAACTACTTGAAAGCCATTCAATGTGACAATTTCTTGAAACAATCGAATCACCAAACTTTTCTCGCATTAATTCGGTTGATTCCTTTGTAAACATTGTTCTTGCGTATATCATTCCATGAAGAAATTGTAAACATTACTGAATACAATAAAAACAAAAATTATTTATCATGACATTTTAAAATTGGCCGAAACGGCACTTCGGAATCATATCATCCTTTTGGAAAATTTATCTGAATGGAATTTTCACTGAATCCTATGTACATTTTATTAAACGATAGACTTTCATCTTGTCCGAAGGAAAGTTCGAGAAATACACAGCAAACACTTGCAAAAATCAGTTATTCATTTTCATGTTAGGCTTAGTTAAAAACATTGTTCTTCCGATTTTTTATGACCAAATTGAAACATTACTGAATACCAAAAATTATTATCAACATTTTTCTGTCATTGAAACAACAAAATCATATCATCCCTTTTGAAATTGTAGTTGGGAATCTTCACTGTCATATCATACATTTTATTAAACGCTTTCATGTTGTCCGAAGGTAAGTTCGGAAATACACAGCAAATACTTAGAGAAATCATAAACTCATTCTCATGTTAGGCTTAGTTAAAAGGCGTGAAGTGGATCCGATTTTTTATACGACCAAAGAAGAAAGAGTTAGCTCGGTCCCAGATCATATGGGAAATGTTTTCTGTCATTAAAACAACAAAAATATCTTTTGAAATGAGTAAACTAAGCTAAATACAGGAAACATTCGTTTTTTTAATTGGCACGGCCTACAAATTGACTGCTTCTTTACAAAGCAAGATTTTGGAATCAAACTAAGTTTGGGGAATATGGTGCGCCCTTTACCGAAATGGCCAGTTAAAGTGACAGCCGGAGGTATTGGAATGATGTACTTAATTGAGTAATTCCCATATCTATCACATAATGATTTGCGCCCATTATTCAACGGAAGAGAATTGACGATGTTTTCCAAAGATGACCCTATGAGCTTGCTGTGGCGCGCCTTAGAAAGTCATTCTCGCCACTTTAAGAAAGTTGAATTTAAATCATCTAGACACTTTCTTCTCTACCGTCCAGATTTTCACAAATTAAGATTGTAATATCAAGTGTGACACATTCTTTGGCGAACCTATGCAAAGTGTCTGAGATCTTTAACCGCTTTTATAACTGTTTGATGAAACTCAAAATGCTCCGAGGCTGATCGACGCCGGTCTGTTAAATATTTTTATCTGTTTTACTAGGTATTCCAGCACAAGAAATACATCAAGCTGCCTGGCTGTCTCCGGATCGAAAAGATCCAATAGTGATAGACGGAAAATCAATCCAGTGACTAAACGTTACTTATCCATCCCTTCATCGACTTACCACTATCTTGTTTACAGCCAAGACGCACCCGCCGCTGTTTCAGCAAAAAACGCACGTCAACAAACAATACGAGATACCAAGTACAGCCAGGTCCTTTTCCACCTGATCTCTCGAACGGAGTGGAGGTCTTCTTTTTTCTCTGTTTTCACCGGCGGGTTCTGAAAAGAAAGCCTTCAAAGCTGGAATGTTCTCTTCCATTGGGACAAAATGATCAAGCCAGCGCCGTATATTTTTCGTACAGCTCATTATTCCATCGACTGCGGTACTCGCCGTTGACAATGCACAATTGACCAGCTTCACACTCTTATAGAAGATTGTACCTTTCTTCTCTTTTTAACACTGTAGCTTGTATTATTTTCTTGAATAATAGATTGAAGAAGAGGCCTGATAGGGAGTCTCCTTGTCTGAAGCCTCGCTTGGTATCGAACGGCGCGGAAAGGTCCTTCCCGATCACGACGGAGCTTTTGGTGTTGCTCAACGTCAGCTAACACAGCCGTATTAGCTTTGCGGGGATATCTTAGCCTAACCTAACATAATATTCGAGCGACTAGTTCTCCGTAAAAATCCATCTTCCGCGTTCATTAGAAGCAAATTTGGACCAATAAAACAATTGTCTCCTTTCCCCAACAATAACCAATTGAAATTTGCCGCATTGCGTGGCATGCTACACACAACAGCGCCAAATAAGAACTTTTATAGCTGCATAAGGCTCAATGCGCGCTTCCACTGCAGCGGCGTGTGACCGGTAAATCCCCTTTGGCGCAACTCAATAAAACGCAAACAAATTGCTTTCAAATTGCCAGTCACCTCATCGCCAGCCCTGCCCTCACAACCTAACCCCAGCAAGAGCCGGCGCTGACACTGGCAGGCGAGCAACCAACTGGTGGCACGCGTTCGCGGGCACCGCCGCCTCCTTATTTGGCGTCCGTCGCACGCTAAATATGACATGACCCCAGGTAAAGTGTGTAATGGAATGTAATTACAATCATATTCATACCGCAATAACATCACATTTCACAGCCTACACACATATGAATGAGCGAGCCGGAATGCCCAGCCTATCGCATATAGCAGTACAATTGAGCGCTCAAAACAGTGGAGTGGCATGTGGCCGGCGGCCACAAAAGAAACGCGACGGCGCTGCAAACTATCGATATCGATATTCTGGTGATTTGCATGCCAGTTTTTGTTGTTATTTTTGTAAAAGCCACACAATGAAGTTGCCACATGCGCTTTGCCAGAATGTGCCAATATGCGACTGCCAAAAAATGTTGCACGAACCAAAATCAATTCGTTCTCCAGCAAAGCGCTTTGAGTTGGATGACGACGCCGGGGAGTGTTGCAGGCTCAAGCAAATAACTGTGTTCCAAAGAGAAAAAATCAAAAGCTTTATGGAGACGTGGGTGTTGCTTGCCTGAGTTTTGGGCAGCTGTGGTCGTTGTGGCCGGTGTGTTTTGTGTCGGGTAATTGGCCTGACTGGGTGGCTTTGGTGCTTTTAATGGAGTTATGCTGTGGTTCCGCCACTCCAAAAGCGATTGGCATGCTTTAAGGCGACAAAACTGTCACTTAATAAAGTTCAATAAATATTTGAATAGTTTCGGATTTGCTGTTATTTGTAGTAAAAGATAAAAAATCAATTTAGTAAAGAATATGTTTATATTTTGTGCGGATACGAGAAAAGAATGTGCAAGTAACAAGACACCTGGGTAAAATTTGCTTTGCCGGCAGCGCCAATAACAACCTGCCTTACTGCAGAACTTATTTCCGATTTTCGTGTGATAACCACCTATTGAATCGTGTGGATGGTGGACATACCAAAAACACTTAGACTACTAAGCAGAGGGAATTCAGTATCATGAAAGGTGTGATGAGAGGGCGGTTATTTCAAAAATAACGGTAGATTCAAAAGGTATGTTATATGTCTATATATAAGACTTACATATATTCATAATTCTTATTTATCTTATGCTTCTAGAGCTATTCACATTTTAGTGGGTGGGAATTGTTATAACCAGATAATGAGAATTTTTAGGCAGAAGCCCCTGGAATAATAAAAAACTGATTCTGTCAGAATTTAAGACATATAATAATATAAAAAGCTTACCAGAAAAAATTTGCAAATTTTTACCCAATTTAAACAGTTTATACGTATAAACGCAACATATGTAGAAATACGGGTACCGTGATCTCTACCGGCCAAAGAGTGAGGGGGAGCTTCTTTGTTTTGTTTCGCTATAATTTTGAACAGCTGACTGCCACTAGTACTTATAAGATCTTAAGCACTCCATGAACCCGAGTAGAATGAGAGAGGTCTCAAAATCTTCCTACGTTCTGTAAGAGGTCTACCGTCATCGCATCGCATTAGGAGGGGCATATTTGGACATAATTTTTTTTTTGGAAAAAATAAAAAATAGATGTGAATAGAGTTGGCCTAAAATTAGCCCCTACTAAGTTTTTTTCGAACATATTTTGGAAACTACTATCAACGAGTCCGACCGATGTCACTGTTACCCAAGTGCAAACTCTATAGGGTCGTTTCCTTCAGGCATTTCCATATACAGTTGAAAATGGAAGAGATGGATAATAACCAATCGTGCCCTGCTCAAAAGGTGATCCTCCCATACAAAGGTTATGTTGAAAATCACTAAACGTGCGTTAACCGACTAACAAAAAACGTCAGAAACACTTAATTTTACGGAAGAAATGGCAGAAGGAAGCTGCACTCAGGCTTTGTTTAAAAATTAAAAATGGGCGTGGCATCGCCCACTTATGGACCAAAAACCATATCTCAGGAACTACTTCGCCGATTTCAATGAAATTCGGTATATAATATTTTCTTAACACCCTGATGACGTGTACGAAATATGGGTGAAATCGATTTACAACCACGCTTTCTTCCAATATAACGCTATTTTGAATTCCATCTGATGCCTTCTCTGTATAATATATACATTAGGAACCAATGATGATAGCGGAATAAAACTTTACACAAATGCGGTATTTGAAAAATTCTTATGTAAATGACGGATAATGAAATCTCGATTATCACTTTATCATGCGAGAGTATAAAATGTTCGGTGACAATGCCCGCGAAAACCAGCCCATAATTTCCTTCTTTTTTACGAATAGCTTCGTTCAAATGACGCAAAACACTCAAATAGTATTCTCTCTTAACAGTTTGGCCGATCGGAAGGAATTACGAGTGCACCACACCTCGATAATCGAAAAAAGCGGTCAACACGGCTAACCTCTGCCACGATATTCGGCCGATTGATCGTCTGTCTTCGGGTCGAAAGTATAGATGCAAGACTCTTCACCTGGTAGGTGGAAAGCATTACTTCACAGACGTTAAAAACTCTCTGTTTTTCAAAAAAATTTACTGATTTTGTAACCAGTCGTGCTTTCACATTTTCTTAGACTTCTTAGTTTTCACTGATCCTTCCAATATTCTTACGATGCTGGTAAGATCTCTGACTATTAATCGTTGGTTCTCAAGCACCAATATCTTTATTTTATTGACGTGTTGGACATCAGTTGATGTTGATGGCCATCCTGGACGTGGATCGTCATTAACACGTTCTTGACTTTCTTTGAATAATTTGAACCAAACAAAAACACGTGCTCGCAACACACAATTCTCAGCGCACACTAAATTTGATGGAACTTCTTCGTTGAATAATTTCACTCGTAATAATAGCCAAATGCACTGTATGTGCTTCAGAAAGGCAAGTGTATAATAAACACTAATGATTATTTTGTTGTAACATTTGGCAATGCTATCACTGAGAGAAAAACTAATCAAGAAAAAAATATTTCGACGAATGGGTTTTTGCACGAAATTTAAATTAAAAAGTCTTACTATTTCTTGCCCACAGTATAAATGATCAGCATGACAAACTGAGTCGAGTTAAGGTTTTAAAGATATCGACTTGAAATTTCGCATATATTGCTCTCTGACTGAGAAGCTGATAACTTGCCGGAAGCAGCGATATTGGACAACTATAGCAGAGAGCTTTCATACAAACTGACCCATCGAATTCAGGTTCACGTATAGAAATGATTATTGATTATGATTATTTGGTAAGGTATCTTCCTGAAATTTGGCACAAACTATAGTACAAGACATTGCTAGAATTTCTAAAAATATTGTTAAGATTGGATCCATAAAGCATATAGCTGCAATATAAACCAATCGCTCCAAATCAAGAAAAAGTTCTATTTATATTCTCTTGTGCTATAAGAAATACAACTGTAAAGGGCATTACAGTTTCAGTGCTGTCGAAATTAGAGTTTTTCTTGTTTTAATTTAACTAATAGCTTCTCTCAATTAGCGATTACCATCATTTCGTCAAAGACCATCTATAAGTTATCGTTGAAGTAATCGGCTCGGTATAAAAACTTCAAATTAATTGTCACACCTTGTAACCATGGCAAATTTTAATCAAATTATATGTAATCGGCTTGAAATCGAATTTTAATTGGTTGTATATATAAGCTTCACAAACACACTTACCTCTGTGGCACAGCAGCTTCTTCAACATTTTTAAGAAGACTCATTTCTACTTAGTCTCAACTGATAAACTGCAGCCGCAAAGCGATGTCATATAAATTTTCGGCCTATTAATGACAACTGCGACAATAAGGCAGGAGAGAACAAAAACACAAATATGACAACGGCAATAACGGAATGTGCGTGCCACGCACACACACTACTACACTTAATACCTCGCCCATAAACATAAATAACCGATTGCAGTCAACGGTTGGTATTTTAATGAGCCGAAACATATTTGAATTATCAATTAAAGCAGCAACAACACCGCCACCTTACACGCCCACTTGTTGCGGCGACAAGTGCAGCAGCCACAGCAAAACGAAACCGAAAAAACAACAAAACACGAGACATACGTGGCGAAGACAAAAGCGACAAGTGGCAGTGGCAACAAGCAGCCGTCGCTGTGGCGTGTGAATGTTGGCGGCCAATAACAAAGCATAACGAATGCAAATGACTGTCGTAGGTAAGACACGGTCGTGGACGGTTCGTACCCACAGCTGCCGCCCATTCACTCGGCGACAGCGGACACACAAACGCATGAACCCACAAGCTGAGACGGTAGACGGACAGAAGACGGGGTACAGACAGCCGGAGAAAAAGTCAATTCAGTTGACCGAGAATGAATGAGACCTTAAGTGAGGCGGCGCATTTAATCTGAGTCATGGCAAGAAATCACTGAAATAAAGACAGCGACATTGGACAACGGCGACAATGCTGACGGTGACAACGACGACTGTCAAACTGATTAAAATATAAAAATTTCAAGCAACAAATGCGAAAGTGAAGTAAGTAGAACGCAGAGAAGACGGAGCAAAAAGTGCCACAGAAGTCAGAAGACAGCCAAATACCGCAGTCAAATTAGCATTTCCGCCCCCGTCATCACCGCGAGGCACATAGAAGAAGTGGCTACTAAGAGTACATGTGAGCAAACACCAAGCCCCAGAGGCAGGTAACCAACTAACCAAGAAAACAGCACGAAGAAATCAACGCAGAAGCAAATAAACCACTTGCAACGCATTTGTGGCACACACAAAAACATGCAACGTTAGCACTGCGGTGCTCTGCACAAGTGAGTTAATGTCCGAACGAATGCAGAAATCAAATTCGCCAGAAGAAGAAGTCGCGCGCACAGACACGACAGTGACGACAAGCGACACAGCAACAATAACAGCGAACTTGCGTCGTCTGTCTGCCACATATACGCATGCGCAACACTGCCAAGCAAATGGACGCGCACCATTATCAACTAAGGGGACGCGCAACAGCAAACGTGTACACCCACCGGACAGGTGCGTTGCAAATTCCACGCTTGCGCAGACGCACCGCGTCCCGCATGCAGTCGGAGATTTGCCACCGACGCGTCGCCGTCAAGACAAACAACCGATTAGGAGCACTGGTTGGTGCCCGTTGCCTGTTGCCGGTTTGTTATCTGCCGCTGTTGCTTGATATGTCTGCGGCGCGCCGATGTGGTTGCAACCTGCGAGGACATTCGTAATGTCATTTAAATTACATTAAATTATTTGAGGGCAAAAAATGGCGACACAAATAAATTCGTTAAAATGAGTGTACAAGAAGCTGGATTTGATGTGGATGCGGTGCTGAGACGGTACGCAGGTTGGCGTGGTAGAAAGCGAATTCAGACTTGCGAATACTCAGACACTGATAAAAAAATTGTATAGTTGCATACAGTTAGATGAAGAACTATTGGTAATGTGCTTTCTAATATTTTTTTCTAAGTCGCCTCGAAACTGCTGATGGAGTTTTAAGAGAAGATGCCCGATCTCTGAAACTCTGAATTTCTGGAGGTCTTTAGAGCATTTCTTTACCTTTGTACCGAACACGCTAAGAGAACAGTTCGGAGGTTTAGCTGAAAGAGTTTCTAACCGAGTTGTTTTTAACCGTAGTACTGACTCTTTAAACCTCTGAGTATCAGAAATTAATCAAGTGAATATTTCCATAATTGCAGGAAGGATTGCAGATATATTTCAGAGGAGGATTGCAGTATCGCAACATATCATAAATTTCCGCAGGGCTGGAGAGTTTAGCTAGAAGCCAGACGCAAGCTCGTAAGTATTGTGGTCCCCGATTTCTCCACCCTTGAGACAGCTTCTTTAAAAACAGATGCCGAACATTCGTCAAGACACATAATAATCCCTGGATGCCATAGTGCCATCCGGCTGTTTCGCACTTGAGATTTGTTCTAGAATTATGACCGCCGCTACCAGCTTCCACTCAACACCGGAGATGGCTCCATTCTCCCTGCTACTGTCAAACACTCTTGATCAATAGAACCTGCAAATTTAGCGATTTCAGAGAACGTTGCTGCCGCTCTTATCTGCTTCTTCTGTTTGATCGGCAGCACTCTCTAAGTCCACTCGACTATGCCAGCATGCTGTTCAGACACTTGTCCTACAATCCTGCCAAGGTAGCGCTCTAAGATCTTCGTTGCTTAGCGACGGTCAGATTTTAGCTTTTTCGCTACCGTTACATTGCTGTCACTTTCTTTTGCCGGAAAACGGTTCCGTCTCCCTTGGTAATGACTTCTCACCCTGTCTTCCTCTGTTTTCGAAGAGGTCGACCTACTTTCTCCAATGTCGTTTTTTGTGTTAGTTTTTGTATCCATTCTAAAAGGGTCCTCACTCAAAGCCGCTATCCACCACTGATAGGTAGTCGCCTTTCATGGTTTCAAGGTTAACTGAGCGATGAGGCCAAGGCGAGCGTTAACGGAAGCCCTCATAAGATAGTGAATTCAATACCGATGATGGAAGGGGAACGTACTCTGAAGTAGTCTGCCTTACATCGAATGAGTAATTTCCTAGACATTCAGGAAGAAAAGAATCACTCTCTCTTTTTAACTTTTTTAAACATGCTTTAGTTCAGTATCATAAACCCGAAAATATAAAAGATACCTCTTGAGTTTTAGAACACGAATTCAAAGCTTGTCAGAACTCTGCTTATATGTTTTATTGTTTGTAGCAAAGCCATCAGGTTGGCATTCAGTGCAATGTCCTACAGAGCAGAACATTTGAAAAGTTGAGTAGCTATCATCCGACTATTGGGTATCTGGTATTGAAGTTACGGAAATTGAGTTTGAAAGAGTATGACAAATGTGGTCAACTTGTTGGATTCTATTCTGGAAGACTTGGTTCTTTGAGAACTCGGTATTTTACTGAAACAATGTAAGGGCTTTTATGATCACCTGACCGATCTTACTGTAGTAATACATCTTCGTGTAATGCTTAGTGAAATTCAAAATATTTTAGTTTCACTATACCACAAGGTGAATGTTGAATAATTTAGAATAACTTAGAATGAGAAAAATTAAAATTTCAACAGAGTTGAGATCAAGTTCTCATTTTCGAAACAAGACTTTGACATGTAGTATAATGAACCCAACAGATTTATAATTTCAAAAAGTTTCCTTAAAAAATATGTATTCGATACTTTTGAAGGCAACTGATGCTTCATTTGCAACCTAAAATTTTTTCTGGTGAATAAAAATTTTTCCCGAAAACAAAACAAAAGAAAACGCACCAATGAGCCAACAATCCGTAGCCTAATTTGGCTAATTTTGGCGGAAATGTAAGTTGGTGCCATGCTGTTTCAACGAGGTAGTTAGTGTCATGCGGGGACTCGTTGCACGCTGGACATATATTTGATATTTCAGGGCCGATTCTGGATAAGTAGGAGG
Source organism: Bactrocera neohumeralis (assembly GCF_024586455.1). NCBI lineage: Eukaryota > Metazoa > Arthropoda > Insecta > Diptera > Tephritidae > Bactrocera > Bactrocera neohumeralis. Next base: position 30,771,785 of record NC_065923.1, read on the forward strand.
GTAACTTGCTACAGTATCTAGAACGAAGGTGCGCAAGAGTCACTCTCTATTCTCGCGGCACCTCGAGCTCTTCGTTTGCAATGGATGATGGTTTGACTCCAAGCACGCCATTCACTGAGAAGGAGTCGGTGAAGGTGTTAATGGCCCCGTATGCAGTCAGTGCATGTCTGATTTTGTTGCGTCCGAAGTCTGGTCGGCATGTTGTTATATGTCGCCGACGTAGTTCAGGAAGAACCTATTGATGCTCTTAAGAGACGAGTCTGCTACAAGCAGGTAACTGCAGGGATGATTTCTACGAAAGCACCCCAACAGATATTGCTTGGAAAGGAGTCCATTATGCTACTTAACTGAGAGCATGCGGGCCTCACTGTGCAAATGTTCAATGAAAAACAACTTGGGGCATCCATTGTAGTTCGGAGTGCAGTCACTTGACATGTCTGTAGCTTCCTCGTCTGCATTTTACTGCATCCAGCGACCATATTGGTGCGGCGTATTTAAGGACCGGGCGGCCGATTGCCTTGTATTGGTTTGAGTAAATTTCAAAGAAGTTATTGATTTGCACTGCGAAAATTGTTTGGAGGGCTATTTGGAAGGGTCTATTTATAATTTTCTAGCTGAGGTCGCCTGATTCCTTATCTACGCGATACTTGATTATTTTTGCACCGTGTAGTCGCCAGATCCCTGCTGAATGAGTGCTGAATGAAAAAGCCGCTGACTAGCCGACATGCTAACGGGCGGATAGGCCGCACAATTGAATGGACAGACCGAAAGGCATCCCGACGAATGGGCGACAGGTAGTTGATGAGAAAACTCGTTGCTGCCACAAGGTAAGTAAATATACATATATACATATAGCATATGTATGCGAATGTGTGGGTACATGCATGAGCCGATTTGTTTTATTCAGCAACAGTTCGCCGCATGTTTTTGTTTGCCTATTTGTTGTTTTTGCTGTTGCAATACATTACTGTTGCATGTTTTTGTCCAAATTATGCAGCACATGCAACAATATAACGATTGCAAGGCTACTTAGTTGCAAGTTTGTATAAACCTAGTTATGCACGTGTGTGTTAGATATGTGTGATGTTGCTACTGTTCGTGGCAGCAACAAATTTTATGAATGAAACACAACACGACGGCGACGCAGCCAAACAGGAAACGCAACGGAGGTGGATGTAATTGGTGTTGTTGTTGTTACTATTGTTGTTGTTGTTGTTGTTGTTACCATTTCATTAAATTTATAACAGCACAACATGCAACATTCCTTGCAGCAGCCGGGCTTTGTGCAAAACAAAACGTAAAAAACTTGGCTTGCAACATTTCAAATGCCTGTGTTTGTGGCATGGCAGCGCGGCAAATACTGCGAATTCGTTGCAAATGTGGCAAATGCTCATATTTCCAATGCGGCTGCTGGACGAGCGCGACGCGCGCGCTCTACAAGCCGGTCCAGTGGCAATTGATGCAGCGATTGCTGCCACATTTCATGAATTATGCATGCTTGTCCGCTGGAGAGCTGCCACATTGCTTGTAGCTGCCTGTTAGCGGACACAAAGCGTTTATATATATATATATATATATATATATTTATACATTTATACATATGCATATATATGTGTGTATGTTTATTATATGGGTATAAATATGAGTATATCCTGAGGTATGTTTGTGTGTTGGTGTGTGTCAATTGTATGTCTGGCAGCGTTGTTACCGTTTTAATTTACTTTTTTGTGGCATTGGCGGTACCGTATCTGTCGCTTAGTTGCAAATTAAGCGCAAATACTTGCACAAAATATCATATCGCATTGCCGTTGCACGAATGGAAATGATGTGGCAGCAGGCGGACAGCGTTTTTTAAGTGTTGCATATCGCAAACGATGGGAAAAGGAAATTGTGCAACACACCTATGCACCTATGTGCGCCCACAAAAGTGAAAATTTAATTGAGTTGCTGCAACTAAATCACCGCTTGTGGCATGCAACTTGTCTGTGATTAACTGCTGTTATTACAACAAATGCATTAGTTGGCTCGATCATTGATTTCCTTTTCCGCTTTGCTCTACATGCGTGATATATGCTGCTCTTCCTCACTTTTATCTTCTACCTTCGCCGCCCTTCCTCTCTACTACCCTTTTACTCTAATAAATAACCGCAAGCCAGTAGTAATATGCATAAATTCTAAAGTAAATTGTAATTATCATTCAATTTTATTGCAACATTTCGTTTAGCACAGTATTTATTGCATTTGATTGCGAGCAGGTAATTTGTTATGTCCGTCTTTTAATCGTTTTATTGCGCACGGTGTCACTTGCCACCACCACCAAAGCACATGCCGGGCCGTAGGTGCCATAAAAAGCGAGCGTGTAATGCAAAATTTATGTTTGCACCATAAATTTATGCAAAGTGTAAATTATAATTAACAATTCGAGTTGTAAATCATGTGAATTGATGAAGCTACCCACACGTCAGCCGAGCAAGACAGATTTTTCGCAAAAAATCGTTAATGATTTACAAGCAGGTATCTGTAACGCTCACACACACACACGCACACGCACACTGGGCAACGGCGCTCAACGGTGCATGAAAATCAACAACTCAACCTTGCAATTAAATCAAATCTGACAAATTTGTACACGCGACAAATATTTCTGAATCAATGAGCAAAACAAAAAGCGAATAAAAAATATCGAGCCCGCACAAAACCCTCTGCCCCAAATTAATGGAACCGAGAATTGTATGGCAAAGCTGAAGGTATGTACATATATGTTTTTTTAAGCCTCAATAGCCGGAGTGCGGAACTTCAATCCGCTAAACCTAACCTATACCCAACTCCAGACTGTTCCCTCCGAACCACCTGATTAAGTATTACTTCTTGGGAGTGATAAGACTTTTAAGTCTCCTCTACGGCATGGACTGACGGACGCCTAAACTGCTCTATATGTCTGTCTTTTGAGGCTGCCGCTTCGCTGATAGGTTTCCAGTTTTCAGTGGACTGACACAAGAGTGTCGTAAAATTTTCCACCGTGAAACTACCACACAGTGTAGAGTGTATAACAGAATGTAGTTTCCAGTTTTTCTTTTGTATTTAAAAGCGAGGGCAATACATGAATGCATACTCAGAGTCTCCATAGCACTCTGAACACGCCGGACAATTCGGACTAATACCATACTGCAATTTTTAGAGGTAACTTCTAAAACACCCTTATCCACTTAGCATTTGGAATAGGTGAAAATCCAGGTCCCTATGTCGTCTGTCTATCTACGAATTGATGTCCGGTATCAACCTGTAGGTTCACCATCCTTTGAGTAAGCTTTGTCACCGCTGCTGCCATATTTAAGCTCTTGACCTTCTTTTCTTTTTGGCTCCTATAAACAGCTCTTTATAACTCATACCCGCTCATATTCGTCACCCTGGATGTCATATCATACTTATTACTTCAGCAGCGCCACTATTTATTCAGAAATCCTTGATAACTTTAGTTTTGCCTGTGTATTTTTTTGGCTCACGCTTTAATGCCTAACGATGGATCCTTTCCTCCACTTTTCTAGTACTTAGGAGGAAGACTTCTCTTTTTGTTCAGCCAGTTCTAAACTCATTGTGGAGAACCATTGGCGCAGACCGTTTTAAACATTTGGTCTGGAGGTCATCTAGATGTTTAGCCACTGCAACCGCTATAAGCCGCTTGAGTATGCAATGAATTTAACTGTTGTTGGTTGGAGTCTCCGTAGTACCCCATCATGCATCAGGTTCCATAGAAGGGGGCCTAGAACCGAACTTTGCGGTACTCCACTCGAAATAGAGTAGCACTTGGAGCCTTCATCAGTATCGAATAATAGTCGTTTGTTTTCAAAATAACTCATAATAATTTCCATAAGATATTAAGTAGTGCGTATGTCATACGGAGCCTGTATTATGTTTGCTCACTTTGCTGAGTTGAAGGCATTCTTCGCATCCAGGGTGATCAGTTCGCTCTATTTTTTTGTTCCGTTTTTCTATCGCTTGCCACTTACTGTCCATTTCGCAGTGTTAACTACATTGTTTAGGCCATCAATGGTAGACTTTTCATAAAGCCGTATTGTCTTTCAGATAATCCGCCGGCTTTCCTGATTGCTAACTCCAAGCGGATTCTTACTATGCTTTCGCACACTTTGCCAATTGTGTCAAGCATGCACAGAGGTCGATATGATGAAGGTTCCTCCGGAGGCTTTTTTGGTTTAGAAAGTAGAACCAATTGCTGGACTTTCATGGATCGGCGAATATCCCTTCTTTTGTTCTTTAAGGGCGGAGACCTCATATCGGCAAAACTTCACACATGTATTTTTAACTTCGAACAGTTTTTTGTAAGAACCTATCGTACGTTCAAAAGCCTTTCAAATATAGAAAACCCAAAAATGACATATCTGAGATTCGTAGAATCAAACGAAGCGTTCATCTGAGTTACTAAATATAGTGGAATATGACATCATAATTGTTACGAAGAGCTTAAAGCTCTTTTCATGCTTCTTTCTTACTTGAGCTCTATCAGTGGTATGCAGAATTACCGGAAGTCAAATAAAAATAGTAATTTCAGGAATAAATGAGTAAACAGTTAGTTCTAATATAAAGATATTCTGGGATTGAAAGAGTTTACCAATGGACCTTTAACTTTAAGGTGTGTGCGACTAAAACCAAGGCCATCACTGAAATCTTGTCGGAATTCGATCTATTAGGAATAACTCATTTTATTTTGAGAGAAATATCGATGCTGAGCCAAAACTCCGGATTTCGATTTGAAAAAAGATTTTAACGCTTCCTTAACTCACTTTCAAATTTTCTAAGCAACCCTAGTGATTTTAGGTGAGGTCTCTTAACGATTCTCCATATAGCAGGAGTCTGCTTGAAGATTTATTATAATATCGGATAGCTTCTTGGGGTAAAGAGATCAAATTCGATCCTAGAGGCTACGAAATATTTAAAAAGTATACTCCAGAAAGAACATGATAATCTCCCGCTTTTTGAAACTTGCCAAAAATTTCGATAACTTAAATATATATTTTCCATTGCTACCAGAAGTCACAGCATGGCGGTGATGGTGGCCCCACCAGTATCGAAGAATCAGCAACTGCCCGAGGTGTGAACAACGAACGACTCAAAAAGTGAAACACAAAAAAAAGCAAAAACACGTAAATCGCCAATATTGCGGCGGCATTCTCAGTCCCTCACCCAAAAGCGCAAATCGAAAATCGACCTCAACAGCAACTGTGATTTACCCACGCACGTGGGCATGCGGCGCGCCACACAGCCTCTCTCCACCGCGCCACCGCACACCTACATTTGTCGCGCGCGAATACCTTGAGAACCACAAATCATACGCCAGTGTCGATATGTAGGTCTCGCTGTCTATTCTGACACTTTATTTGCCGTTTCGTTTGTCCGTCCACCTGCATGCGCGCCGCACGCGGAGACTGTGCGCCAATGCGAGTGTTAATGTGCGCCCAGTCAATTGCCGAAATACGATTCCATTCGGTATGACTGCTGGCTGCCTTCGACTATTTCGTTTTGGTGGCCGCCTGGTGTGGTGTGCCAATGTGACGGGGTGACACTTTTATTGGATTTCAAAATGTTTTATGAGCATAAAATGACACGTTTTCACTTGACACGTCTGGTGCGGCGACTGCCGAGTCGCAATTGATATCGGCGAGGCGGTGCGCTGCGAAAGGGCGGCGAGTGGGCGAATTGGTTGATGAGTTTGGAGCGCAAGCAACACGTCGAGTAAGTGGCTATTAAATGTAGTACGTGGATTAAATCGCAGTAATGGGAATTATAGATGAACACACGACAAGTATTGAGTACGTTTTATGCGAAATAATACAGTTAAATAAATTGAAATACTATGAAAGCTCTCATTTTTTATACTCTTGCAACAAGTTGCTACAGAGTATAATACTTAGCTTTGTTCACCTAACGGTTATATGAATCACCTAAAACTATTCCAGATAGATATAAGATTATATATAAATAAATGATCAGGCGGACGAGACGAGTTGTCTGTCCGTCCGTCCGTCCGTCCGTCCATCCCTCGGTGCAAGCTGTAACTTGAGTAAAAATTAAGATGTCTTAATGAAACTTGACACTGTGAAAATGGATGAAATCGGAATATAACACCGTTTACTCCCCATATAACGGTAGTGTTAAAAACTACTAAAATGTGATAAATCAATGACTATGTATGCCAGAGACATACTTACAACCGGTATGGTGTGAGAGGACTTTATGGGAGGCGGGATAAAAATTCGGACGATGGGTGTGGCACTGCGCACTTTTAGGTGAAATCACAGATCTCGGGACACGCCTGACTGATTTCGATTAAATTTAGTCCATGGCGTTCTTCTCATATTCCTATGTCACATTGCGAAAGTGGGTAAAATCGGACTACAACCACGCCTTCTTTCACTATCCAATACACAAATCGAAAAGCAATTAATTTGACGGAATAAATTTTTTCCCGAATAACGTCCTTAGAGTATGCCACCTTATGGCCAAAAACTGTCCTAATGCAACCAAAACTGTTCCTTAAAGCTCTCAGGTACCAATTATGTGGACCCCAGTATTTAAACTAAAACTAAACTATTAAGGATCTAGCATGCCTATATTAAAAGCATGCTTCACACGATATATGTACACAAAGAATTTAATGTAGGCACTTTTCTCGACATCGAGGGAGCCTTCGACAATGTGTAATCGGAGGGTGTGATTGCCGCCCTCGAAAAGGTTGAGATAGAAGCTAACCTCATACGTAGCCTTTTTTGCGACAGAACGGTATCGGTTGCCTTGTATTGCTGTAGAGGAGCTATAGAGAAAAGATGAGTACTCTCACCAAATGTAGTGTTTTGACTCTACGAAATCTTAGTCAAGTCAATAATATTCTATGATTATTCGACTGGTGAAGGGCGTTTGAAAAGGCTACACTTCCTAAGAATCTTGAAGGTGTCCAAAGGGCAACCTGCATCGGCATATTTGCTGCACTGCGGACTACACCAATAGCACTTAATGCGGAAGTTCTCTTTCAACTGCACTCCTTTGATGTTTGATTTCGGGGCTTTTCTCTGCTTACGTACTGGCAAAAGAAAAATTTTTAGAATGAAGTCGTTGAAGAAGATGCGCAGTGATCTTTTTTGGGCTTGGTTCAAAGCTAGGAAGAAAGATCGTAAGGGGAGTTTTCTGAAATGTACTTTCCGTCGACTTTAACTTTACACTAGCCGACTAAAAAGAAATTTTCTAGCAGTAGTTGCTTCTATTAAGATCTCCATTGACATCCTGCGTTCTAGCACTTGACCTCGCGAATTTTATGTCTACATCGCGTTTAATCGTTTTAAGAAATATTCCGAAATTTTCAAATTAAAAGAACCAGTTGGTATCTCGGAAAAACTAATTCGATATCAAAACGACGTTTCAGACAAGGCAACTCCCTTTCATGCGACTTTTTCAGTTTACTGCTGGAAAGATAATTCATAATGAATCGCTGAATCGAGAAAGTAAAATCTGCACGGTTAGTTCTGCTTTCTCCAGACTGGATGAGGAAGCGAAGCAAATGGGTCTGATAGTGAACGGGGGCAAGACGAAATATCTCCTGTCATCAAACAAACAGTCATCGCACTCGCGACTTGGCTCTCACGTCATTGTTGACAGTCATAATTTCGAACTAACTAACAACAACGCCAGCCTCGAAATCCAACGCAGAAAACTCTCGCCAACAGGTGCTACTTCGGACTGAGTAGGCAATCTCTCGACGAACAATAGGCCATAATCTAACCTTCACTCCATGACTTATATTAATAAACATTAGACTTTATTTGTCTTTGCTTCTGGATTAAAAATAATTAATAATTAACTCCAAGTTATGTATAATTTCGATGTGTTTATTTTTCTTTAACGTCTCAATTCCCTTAAGAATTTGGTTACTTTTAGGCAAAGCAGCTTTCATAGTAAACATGCTCGTTTGGCATTCATGTTTAAGACTTATTGGGACAACGTTGAAAGATCACATTTCTTGAAAGTTTATTCCAAGAGTTGGACTGCATGCATTTCCCTTTAACACTAAAACTTAAAAATGGAGCTGGCCTTTTCAAAACCTTGAAAGTGTATATTTTGGAAAATTCTACGCGACATTGTAGTATCTTAAGTCAATTTCAATTTACTGAGGGTGGGATTGTATAACCACATACCGTTTTATTTTATTTAGGCGGAATGAAATCAAGATATGGGTCATTTGTTTGGCCTTCTTGGTTCTGAGATTTGACTATGTTTCATTATTCTTTGTGAGGAATACGTCAAGCCAATAGACAACGCTGATAAAGCACTTACGACTAACTAAAATCAAGACAAGGGCAGTATGTTGGAAAAGTTGTGCAGAATCTGTTCGCTAGTCTTCGAAGCCGTAGTAACGGCGGACATATGCTACAAATTCTAAGAATTTCGAATGATCAATGCCAAGTTATAGACAACTTCTTCTATTTCTTACTTTGTTTTTCAGTACTTCTAAAAGCTACCCAAAAACTTCGCATATTTCAGGTCTTTAAAAGAAGAAAATTATATAAATTAGCAAGACTCGTATCACATATTACCATGTGACAATCTTTTGGCTTAGCACCAACACAATTTCCCTTAATTTGTTGCCAGTGTAATTTATGGAATTTATAAACTTTATTACTTCAATTAAAGTATTTCTTGTGGCTTAATGAAGAAAATTACAAATTTTATGCGCATGAAATTTACACATTTCTAATTCCAAAACTCGTCGTCTATTTCAGCACTCAGCCAGCTCCCTCCGTTAGTGTACTAGTATAATACCATACGCACTCACCAAACGCCGTCGCGCCATTATAGACACGTTGCTGCTGCAATTGAATTAAATTCCTTTTAGAGAACTGCACATTTTACGGTATTTACTACATGGCTGACTAAGCGCTGACTAACAAACACTTGACTGTGGCACTATGACCAATGTTGTTGCACGCGCACACATATACACACATACATACATTTTAAGTGGCAGCGATTTGGAATTTGGAATTTGTTGGAAATCAGCCCAAAAATACCAAAAGCTGCCAACTTAGACACCAGCCAACTTAGACGGCTGGCAGTCAGTTCGTCACACAGTCAACGATGCGAGTCATCAACTAGACATCTAAACGCGCACAATTGCCCCCACTCCGCTTGCGTCGCTTGCGCCGCATACGAGGCAGGCGACAAGTATGTGCGTGCGCCGCGCACCACCGCCGCCTTCAATGCGGACACGCCTTGTTGTCGGCCGCAATGCTGCGATTGTTTCGCCATTTGACACTTTCTAGATTTATTGCCACAAAAGCGGTGCACTTCTAATGTTCGGTTGCAAGCAGCGTAGAGAGAAAGCGCCAAATGCGTATATGCGCTAAGCGGACGCGCGAAGAACCTTGAGTCGATAATAGCATAGAAATTGAAGCGCGCGCGCGCTGTGCTGGTGCGGGGTGGTGTGGCGCGCTGTGTTGTGTTAGCTGGCGGTGTTGGCGCAATTGATGCGGCTGGCGCGCTGCAAGCTCACAGCGCTGCTGTGGCATATTTTGGCGCGTCATACGTGGAGCGTTGATGTGCGCAGCGTTTGTGCTTTGATTTCGACACTTCGCCAGCGGCGCGCTACTCCCCATCCAGCCAAACAAAGTCATCGCCTAATGGAATCTTAATTTAGCTGCTGCCGCGTCGCGCTCCACAATCTGATTGCCGCCGCGTTCAACTTTGTGGCATTGTGCCACAATACGACGTTGTTGGCGTGTTGTTTAGAATTACAAAAACAAAAGCAAATTGATGTTGTAAGTGTTAAGCAGCGGTGGCGGCGGTTGGTGCATCTCCACCGCTATCCGCAGTGGCAGCAACAGCGAGCGCGTCGCGCTGCTGGCTCCATTTTTGCGCAGTGCGAAATGGCAGGATTGCAACAACACATAATCACATGAGTGTGGCTGGTGTTGGTATTGGTGTTGTTGTATAGCTACCGCTTGCTGCATTCACGCTGTCAAGTATTGTCTTGATTCGACATTTCACTTAAGTTGTAAATTGAATTAAAGTGATTTCGGTGCTGGCAGCGGCGCAAATGCCTTCTCGACTCACATTGTTGCAACTTCAATGCCTTGCAACTAGCACTCCTTTCTGTGCGCACTTGTTGTTGCAATTTCGTTTTTGTATTTATCCAATGTCTTTCTTTCTTCTCCTTTTGGTGTTGCATCGACTTGGCGCGTTCAATTGTTGCTACTTAATTTACGCGCCATAAAAAGTGTGGCTGCCACAAGAGGCAATGTGATACCGAACGCTTGCGCTGTCATGTTGCATGTGCGCCACAGTGACTGCAACGTTTCTATTCATCGTATTTTTAGTTCACTTAAAAAAATATAATAAAATAACAACAACAACACAATGCAATTGCTGCCAAGGCATTGAAGTGCTGGACCTTAACTGCGAAAATTAATTAGAAACTGTTGAGTGCGAAAATTGCTTTGCCTTCTTTGGGTCGTGTGCCGCGCAAACAAACCAACAATAGGTGCGCGTTGGCAGCGCGCTTGCCACAACTGCTTGCGTCCAAGTTGCAAGCGTAAGTAAATGAGTCGCCATGCGTATGTGTATGCGTTGCATCCACAGCCAAAGTATCAGCAATCAACGATCGACTATCAACAGCGAAGATGCTGCGCCCCTGAAGCATCGTTTAACGGTGAATGGCTGTTTTTGGTGTTTTCGTCCAAAATGCGAAATTGCGCTTTTATTGCACCTCTGCGTTGGCAGCGAAGCGCACATTCGCTTTTGACACCACTCTCGCGCTTCACTTATGTTTATAGCTGTGAGTCTCATACTATCGTTGTTGTTGTTGTCCACCCTCAAGCATTAAATTTACACTTAAATTTCACTCAGCGGTATTTTGTGTACAGTTAGCTGTTTGTCCAACATAACGCACATGGTCAATAGATAAATGAATTGTGGCAAGTGCTAAGCGGTTGTGGCATTGTCACTGAGAGCTCTTAAAACCACTTGAGTAATGAAATACTAGTAACATACATTCTAGGCAAAATGACAAAAAAATCAATCAAAATTTTTGAAAAGAGCTGGCTACAGAAGAAGCTCCATGTTTGGGTAACACATGAATTGTCTGTGAAAAATTTAATGGACCGAATTAACATCTGCGATTCTTTGCTAAAACGAAATGAAATCGAACAATTTCTGAAGCGAATGGTAACAGGAGACGAAAAGTGGATCAAATGCGACAAGCGTGGTGAAGCTCAACAGTTGGTCGCAAATTCAAGATTAATGTCTGGAAAGGTTGTGTTAAGTGTTTGGTGGGATTGGAAAGTAATCACCCACTATGAGCTGCTCCAGCCTGGTCGAACGGTTGATTCTACATTTTACTGTCAACAACTGATGAGATTGAAGCAAGCAATCGAAAAAAACGGCCAGAACTTATCAACAGAAGTGGCTTCGTCTTGCATCAGAACAACGATAGACCACATACATCTTTGATGACTCGCATCCACCACATAGCCCTGAAAATTACTTGTCACAGTTTTTCACCGATAAACCAGAAAAGTTTTACATTGATGGAAAATGTCTCTAGCGGGAAAATAGCAATAAGTGGTCGACCAAAATGGTACATATTTGATTCATTAAAGTTCATCATAGTTGAGGTTTGATTAGTAATGTGAAACGAATTACTACCCAATATATCCAATTGAAGAAAAAAACGTCGATACAAACAATATTATAACTCGAAGTCGGTTTTTATATTAAAAGTGGTCATTCAATATCCATTTATTTAACTTTCAATGTGTTATGTTTGTTAAATAGAAGGAGATGTTTCGTTCGGACTATTTAGCCGATTTCGTACGCTATAGATAAATGCTCGTATACCTTATAGGGGGTATGGACCCAAAACTTAATTTTAGCCTTTACACACAGCTTTATTTCACAGACGTTAACGCGTCGCTGTTTTTCGAAAAAATTTAAGGATTTTGGATCCAATCGTGATTTAACTTTTCTGACGCCAAATGATCATTGAAAATGGTTTTCACTGATCCTTCTGATATTTCAATGATTCCAGTAAGATCTCTGACTATTAATCGTCAATTCACAAGCACTAATTCTTTAATTTATTGACGTGTTGATCATCAGTTGATGTTGATGGCCGCCCTGGACCATCTTAGATTCCGCACACAAAATTTAATGAAACTTCTTTGTTGAAAAATTTCACTCATCGTAAAAATCGCGGAATGCACTTTTTGTACTTCGGAAAGGCCAACTTATACTAAACACTTATGATTATTTTGATTTGGTATTTGGTACATATGTCACTAATAGTCATACCAACCTAGAAAAAAGCATTTCGACGAATGGGTTTTCACGCAAAATTTAAATAAAAAAGTCTTACTATTTTTTTGCCCACATTTTATAATTTTCGATACAAATCTGCCAAAAAATACTATGTAATTTCCAATTAGAATGGAAATAGAAAGAAATCTTTGACCCAAAATAATGCCAAATCAATCTTTTATTGTTTCGTTTCTTTCTCAGGCGAACTGGATGGATTCCCTACAACCGCTTTCTAGAGTTCTTTAGTCATCATATAAAGCAGCAAAATAAAGCTTACCAAATAAATAAATCTTAAAATTATGACATTACAGATGTCCAGCTTTTAGCTAGTTGGTAAGGGATATCTTTTACAGCTCTCACAAAAAATGGACATCTAGGGTGAGAAAAGTTTAGAAATTTCATCACCACTTGTGGTCAGGTGATTTCGCCGCTCTTTTTGACTTATCAATCCACCAAAAACTCTTTATGGAGCCTGAAAATCAGAGTATCAAATGAAAAGAGAGTTTGGAAAAGGTTTTAGTCGTTCCTGTGTCCTCACCAAACTCTCAGCTATTATTATAAATTTCAAGGCTTCAAAAATAAATGCGTTAAAAAATATTTAATGCGAAGAAGAATTCATTCATTCATTCAAATTCACCAACATTTTCTACTCCGCTCATCTATCATTTTGCAAGCTTTCATCACTGCCTCGTAAGTAATAAAATAACTTAATTTATCTGCAGCACTTCCTCAAATGCAAATTAGCAGATCTTGACAGCTTTGCCACAAAAAAAGCGCAATAAATAATTTTTGCAGAAATATTCGGTGCACATTTAAAAATAACTGAAGATTTAATTTATTTACAATACTTGGAAAATTGCTAACTAAAACGGCCATAAACGCACAATTTATAAGCGCATTTCTCATAGTGGATGTCAGCGACAACAAACACCGCCCACCGGACAATAAAATCCAACTTAATAACTCATAAATATCGCCTGTAATTTAAGTGTCGCCTGTGATGCAGAGGGCAGCGCCGAGGCAGCGCAGCAGCAGCGATGACAAATTGCATCCTCACTTCCTAAAACGCAACGCAAATAAACGCAAACTGAATGCAGGCAGACGCATGCAGCAAAACAACAACAAAAATAACAAAAACAACAATAACAACAAAAATAATAGCAACAAAAGCCAACAACTAGCAACATTTGCAACCACAATAGGCGATGACTCTATTTAAATGCTGCACACAACCACACACAACTATTGCATGCCGAATCTATAAACGTTGTGTGGAGGTGTACGCAACAGCATGCAACATGCCACAACGCCAACAAATGCGCGACAACCACGAAATTACTGAAATAACCGAAAAACAAACGCTAGAACAGCGGCGGGAACGTCAGCGCGTGCAACGAAAATGTGTCGGAACTGAGTTTATTGCTGCAGCAACAGTCGCAACAAAAACAACAACAGCAACAACGTATGCCAGCCAGCCACCCACTACAGCAGACGTTGCAGGCGTGAAGTCAGCCACAACACGCTGCAACATGCGGTCTGCGGCAAGCTGTCATAATACGACTGTTGCTGTTCTCGCTGCACCAGTTGTTGTTGTTGCTGTTGCTGGCTTTTATGTTTACGTTTTGTCAGCATGCGTCAACGTGGAATTTGCATAATTTGTGCCACGCCACCAAAGTCAAAGTCATTCATCCGCATGCCTTGCTGCTGCCACCGCCAACGTCTTGTCGTCGCACTTGCAACATGCAGGGGCGCGTGGCAGTCAGGTAGTGCGGCGCGCATTTCTGTTGCAGACAGCAGCTGTTGGCTGGGTGTTGGTGTTAAGTGATGGCTGATTTTGTAGTTATTATGTACAGTTGTTGTTGTTGTTGCAGTTGCATATGTTGTTGTTGTTATTGTTATTTACAGTTTTGCATTTGCGCGCCGTCGTCTGTGTCGGTGGCGTTGGTGGCGTAAAATACACAAATTACCTTTCTCAAGTGTCGCATTAAAATTTTGCTGCGCCGTCGTGCATCTTTCCGCTTGCGCTTCTGCTGCTTCCTCCTCTTGCTTTTTCTCATTTTTTGTATTTTAAAATTTTTATTTATTTATTCTTCTTGCGTTTTCTTGGCAGCGTGATACCGTCTGGCCGAGCCACTTGTGGGTGGATAAACAGTTTCGCCTTGTGGCAAGACATGGCTGGTGTGGCAACAACAGCGTGCCGCAGTGCTCGGCTGTGCGACTTGCTGGCAATTTATTTTCATGCATTCACTTTATTTACTAGATATATTTTTTGCATGTAAATCTGCATTACAGAATTACTCGCTTGGCTCGCGTAAGGTTAAGTTGTTTCTTCTTCTTCTTTTCTTTCTTCTGTGTTGTTGGTACATAAATTTTGTGTAATAGTTTGTCACAAATATGCTTGTGCAGACTTGTGGCATCTTGTGCTGACATGAAAAGGAGCGTGGCACGCGAGTATAAATTCAAATTGCGCGTCGCAGTGTTGCACATAAATGTTTACATTTATTTATAAGTATGTGTGGGTGGCTGATTCATAATATTTGCGACGGTATCCCTGTAGGAAATGCAATTTTTAACACTAAGAGTAACACCCAAATGACAACGTCGGAGACCCTTTAGTGTATACATATACATACTTTTATGTATAGAGGGTGATCCACATAGAGGTACTTTATTTAATAGCTTTTTTTGACAGATCACGTGTAAGTCGTGTCAAGCTGTCATGTAATTTTTGTATTTACGAATCGTCCAACTTACGGTCAACATAATCGACCTACTGAGCATGCTATTCGCAACGCCATCACTCATCTGGGGACCCAGCATTCATTATTGGTTAATATTCGACCGAATAGACCACGTTTAGCACACAGTGAAGAAGATATGGCAGCCGTAGCTGAGAGTGTACACAAAAACCGAGGAGTGTCGATTCGACGCCGTTCGCAGTTCGTCGCCGAGACCTTAAATTGAAAGCGTACAAAATACAGCTTGTGCGAGAACTTAATCCGCTCGATCTTCCCAGGCGACATCGCTCCGCTCTATGGGGTCTTGAAAAGTTCCAAGAAGATCCGACGTTTTCGAGCTAAAATTTGTTCAGCGTTGAGGGTCCATTTCTTGATAAATGGGTACGTAAAAAAGTAAAACTGCCACATTTGGGACGAAGAGCAACCTAAAGTGATTCAAGAGCTGTAATTTCATCCAGAAAAAACAACAGTTTGGTGTGGTTTGTGAGCCGGTATAATCATGGCTCCATATTTCTTCAAAAATTATGGCGGTGAGAACGTAACCATTAATGGCGCCCGTTATCGCGCCATGATAACTGTATAGTTGATGCCTGAAATAGAAGCTCGTGATATCGGCGATATTTGGTGATTTCAACAAGACGACGATACTTCTCACACATATCATCAATCAATTGATTTATTGATAATTTCACGTTTTGGGTCGATCGATTGGCCACTAAGATCATGAGCTATTGCACCGTTTGACTCGTCACTGTGGGGATATGTAAAGTCGCTAGATACCAGTCGGAATGCTCGAACGAGTCCTTGAAAATTGGACTCAACGAATGGACCATCTGCGACTTAACCGCGGCCAATATTTGAAAGAGATAATCTTCCAAAAATAAATGCTAAAGAATGCTCTTTCGGATAATAATAGACATTCCCCATTAAAATTTAAGTTTCTCTGTTTTTCTCTTTAAAAAAGTAGAGAACCTCGATATGGATCACCCTTTTTATAGTCGATTAAACTATGTCCGTCTACTTGTTGCCTACTTGTACAAACAAACGCAGGGAGACTTAGTATATGCGCTACTGATAGCCTTAATTGTCGCCTGGCTATCCACTGGAAGTTCAATCGACCTGTTGGTTACAGCAGAAACCCAATTGGCAACTTTTGGAATGCCTGAAAGACTGAATTGTAGTCATTAGTTTGTAGGTGGCTTCCGTGCATGGATAACTGTAGAAGAAGCTCGCTCGTGTTACGATTTCACCTTTGATCTGTTGGTGAATGATAGGTTTCGCCGTTTGAACTATCGTTCACAGAACTGTTGGTCTATTCTTCTCTATTGAGGATTGGAAACGTTGTGTTAACTTCAGCATGGGTCTCCCTTTCTCGGTAGCATTGTCAAGATACAAGCACTTTATTTTGATTTATCAGTTTTTATGGCAGCTACCATATATACTATAAAAGAAAAAGATGTATGAAAAATTTCAGATCGACATCTCAGAAACTAAGGGATAATTCAGCTCGTTGCGCTGATCCTTTAATTAACAACTATAAGATATTTTTATACAAGTAAATAATGTAGTGTTTTCCCTACATTAAAAAATTTAGACTTTTTCCTAGAAGGTAGTTTTTCAATCGTATTAGTGAATGGCGCATTCGTAAGTTATACAAAAAATTAAAAAAAAAAACAAGAAAAAACGTTCACTTCGGCTGCACCGAAGCTGATATACCCTTCACAGGTGCATTTCTTTTAGTAACTATGTGTTCAGTTTATATGGAAGCTATATGCTATAGTAATCCGATCTGAACAATTTTTTTGGAGATTACATTGTTGCCATAAAAAATAGCCTGTGCCAACTTTTGTGAAGATACCACGTCAAATGTGAAAGCTTTCCATACAAGAACTTGATTCTGATCGTTCAGTTTGTATACCAGCTATATGTTATATGAACAGCTTCTTGAAGAGAAAATGACGTTTGCAAAATTTCAAAACGATATCTTAAAAACTGAGGGACTAGTTCGTATATATACATACAGACGGACGGACAGACAGACAGACAGACGGACATGGCTAAATCGACTCAGCTCAACATACTAATCATTTATATAATATATACTTTATAGGGTCTCCGATGCTTCCTTCTGAGTGTTACAAACTTTGTGACAAACTTAATGTACCCTGTTCAGGGTATACAAATCAGAAAGTGGAGGTTTAGTAAAATTGGTAAAGGCAGTGAAGTGGTGAACACAGAGCAGAGCAGAGTGTGGCGAACAAAAACATCAAAGAATATAAACGGAATGACTTTGGATGACTTTAAGGCGAGTCAACCTCGTAAAAGCTGGCACTGGCAATATTTCAAAGGAACGTATTCAACCTATTTGTCATAAAACCAGACTTTTGGAAGATTCTCTCTAGTCGCAGTTGATATTTCCACATTGGTAAATCTCAAGAAAAAGATCGCTGGGAAAAATCGCCAAAACCAAGGCCAAGACACTTTCAGGTAAACCCCTCAAAGCAAACACGGCTAAGGGAAGTTGTGTATGCAACAATATCTCCATTCAGCAGGAACGGTGCCAAGTAGGTAGAACTCACACTTACTGAGAAACATGCAGTTAACACTTCACGGGTTACCTAGCTCACTTGAAGCACTAATCAGCACTACCAACCAATGCAGAACAGCCACCTATCTTGTGGAAGAACAAAACAAATTTTAACAGTCTCTCCTCAGTTCATCCGTGTGATATCTGTGCTTAAAGCAAATTAACATAACCTTTCAAGTATTCCACAATCCTTAACCTTTAAGAACCATAACACGATTTTATGAAATTTACAATCAAGATTAATGGAACTATACCCTACAGAACAGTAATGTACCATTTCAAAAACCAAAAACAAGAAACTGTTACTCAAAGGAAAAAACAAAACCGACTTCAGCACTTAATGTACTACCAGCTTCGCCACTACATTTTAAGCTGCGGACCAGAGCAACAGCACACGGTCTCACGTATCACCAGATAATCTCTGTGCATCATTTTGCCAGCAACATTTTTGTAGGTACTCTCATACTCACGCCGTTGGCATGTGGCATGCGCTGCTGCCACACTGTTGCCAGTGCACCGCCATGTGGCAACATGACACTGATTGTGTGCTGATTTTCGCAAGCACATATTGGCCACGCTCCACCAACACCGGTGCCCCCAGGTGTGTGTGTGTGAGCCTGCAACTTTCTTCCGCCTATAGGTGGTAGTGGTGGCTACCTCGTTCGTTTTAGTTGTGGCAGCAGTTGCCGTTGAATGATGTTGGACACGGGCCGTAAGTAAACGGCATCAGCTACCACATCAGCTTGGGTTTCAGTTAACAAACAAATTGTTGAAAATACGGCAACAGGTGCAGTTGCTACCATAAAAAATTGTTGCTATAATATATATGATAATTAGACTACGTACAACGAGTGCCATTTGTGAGGTTATGTTGCATTCGATTGTCTTAGATTGTCTACGCTTGCTTGATGTACATTCTTTGTGAAGAATTTCCGTACACTTGAATGTAGCTACTTTGTAGTTTTATTTGTATGTATGTACTTATTTCTTCCAAAATCTTACCTATTCGATTCATTACACATCTGAGTTCTGACATCTGTGTCTCGATTATATGAATAAACTCGTCAGATGGATCTTCTAGTTAAAGAGATGCTTTAAAAATTGCAGCATAGTCTATAGTAATAATCCCTTAATTAAATTTTTTCGAATAAATCACAAAATACATATGTGTAATTGGTCTGGTAGCAATCCACTCGTACTCCATGAGTCACCATTACATCCCGAAAAAATTACGGTTTGGTGCGATTTATGGGCCGGCGCAGCCGAACCGGCACCCTACTGGGCTACAGATCCTATCGCTACCGCTCTTTGATAACCGAATATTTTTTGTTCGAATTGAATGATATGGACTTGGACAATATGTGGTCCCAACAGTTATCTCACGAAATTACCTTGTCAATTGGCTGCCTCGGTCGTACGATGTGACGCCGTTAGACTATTTCCTGTGGGGCTACGTCAAGTCGGTGATCTACTCCAACAAGCGACGATTGATTAACTTCGTACGAACGAAAAATTGCAGCAGTATCGCCCGATTTATGCTTGAAAATCATCGGAATTTAGGATCAGTGTCTGGACTTCTGCAAGCGTGGTGGCCGAGCCGCATTCATCGAATGTGCTTTCACAGAAATAAAGAACTTCGTTCATATCCCAAACCGTTTTTTTATTTTTTTATTTAAGAAGTCTACGACGTGCGGCAAGATAGAGCTCAATGAATTTTAATATAAATCGTTTTTTCATTGTATTCTTGAAATCAATAGTTTTGTTTAATAAACCACATTATTAATTTGTTAAATATAATTAATCTTGTCTACATAATTGATCTTTCCCACACATATAATGTTCCAATATTTGATGAAAAGCTAATTAATTATTATTCCAATATCCCAAAAATGAGTTGAAAAGCTATTGTCGCTATACCCTGAACTGGCAAGGAAACGTCAGAGATCCTATACCATAAAAATATATAATACGAAAATACTTTTTCGACTACCCCTATATAAATGATCAGCATGACGAGCTAAGTCGACTCAGTAATATCAATTGGAATCATCTAGAAGGTGCTCATTTATCGGTACCCATTAACTCAAGTCCATGTATGCTTGTAAAACTTTTTTATTTGACAAGGTTTCTCCACAAAATTAAACAAGATTATTGTCAAAGACATATCGAAAAACTATAACATATAGCAGCCATTCAAACTGATCAATCAAAATCAAACAAAATATCTTTTTGCACCCTTTTATGCCATAAAAATGCATCGTTAAAAGAAATTATAGCTTCAATGCCGAAGTGAGCACTTTTCTTGCTTTCAGTATATGTATGTCATTCATTCGAAACAACAATAATTCTTTCACCCAAACATGTTGAACTTTGTGCCTGAAAGAGTGGGGCAGTTATACCCCATTGCATAAATATGAAAAAATCTCAGCCGAAAGTCATCGCATTTTGGTGGAAGTTTATGGTGGACATGCTAAAGCTGCGCGAATATTCTAAAAGTGATTTCCACGATTTATTGAAGGCTCGGAAAATCGAAAGAGAATGAGGAACTAGAATCATTACTCTATGAAAATTTTTGTCAAAAAAGCTCGATGAATCTTAGAGAGTTAATCAAGCCACCATTTCAAAATGTTTAAAAACCGACGAATACATTTCAACGTAGAAGGACGACTATTATGTCGGCTATGTGTGATGTATGTATGCTGCTTAAACGCTACCAAAATTTGCCGTTTTTGTAACGGATTGTAACGCAAACAACACTGAACGCAAAAAGTCACATGTGAAACCACCACCAACCAAATCAACAGCAAAGCTGAATATCCAGGACGCCAAGGCAATGTTCTTTAATGAGTGAGATCAGAAAGGTGTATTATGGGCTTCAAAAATGGGTAAAACAATTCATTAAACGTTCGAAACGACTACATAGGTACGAGGCAATAATTTTCGTCATGAAAACGCTTGGTCTCAAGTTTCAAGACCGGTAAAACCTATTAAGAAAACAGCGATTGGAAAGTTTTGCCTTATCTGCCTTATATGTAGCCGATACCTTCTGTCTTTCATTTATTTCGGACGCTGCCACGACTGTAATCCGGTTCGTATAAGAAAAGAGTATCAGATATTGACTACCTTCATTCTTGGCCAAAAGCAGGCGCAGTTCTTTTGGGATGAAATTCACAAAGAAAGATTAGAAAATTTTATAATTTCAGATATGCAATACCTTGAGTGATACGAGGATTGCCCTTTATATATAATTAGATAAATTAGGAATTATTAAACAAAAACAAATATTAATCATCGAAAATCGCTTTACTTTTTTTTCAAGATATTCTCTGTTAAGACCTATACCCTTTTGCATGCCTTTGAAGCAACTGCTGAAGCACTTTTGACACTGATAGAGTGTCTCCCAAACATGCATTTTGAATACATCAATTACTTCTCCAGGTGCCTTAAAACGTTGACCTATTAGTTTATTTTCTACGTACGAGACTAGAAAGAAGTCGTTAGGTTCCACGTCAGGATTACATAGTTGATGTCTCATCAAATCGATGTCTTGTGTGCCCGAATATGCAATTGTTTTAGGCGAAGTAGATACAAGAGCTCGCTCAGTCGTGGTGAAGAGTGATCCGCCTGCTTCGGTTGGTTTCCTGATTTCTTGAATGGGTTTTGGTAAACAAATAATTGTGTATCACTCAGAATTTACTGTTCTGCGTTGTTATAGTAGTATGGTTACGGCATGTCCAGTTTTTCTAAAAAGCAGGCAACCTTGGTAGTACTTCTTGCGCGAATAACTTTTGTTGGATGCGGCTCACCTTAAAACATCCATACACGATGTCATAGACATGTTTCGAAGCACCGTTATCGTATTTGTTTAACATTTCTCTCGACTAATCTACAAGAGCCTTTTTTTGAGCGTTCGAAGTATTGTGTGAGATCCAACGTGAACAAAATGTTTTTACAGTCAAGTGTTTATGCAAAATTGAATATACATATGCTGATCCCATTGAAGCCTATAGTAGTTTCAATCTCCCAATAGGTCGCCAGACGATGATGTAGTATCAGTTTGCACACAGTATCAGTTTCCGGAATATCAACTGGTTTTGGATGACCTTCACGAAACTCGTCTTGAAGTGATTTAAGAATTCAACTAAAATCACCATATCAGCGATAAACACTGGTATTTGATGGAGCTCATCAACAAAAATTTAATTAAGTTCATCGATGCGCTGTTGCTGAGCTAATCAACGACGAAAGTTGTGAAAAATAATCGCGCGAAAATTTTCAGGATTTAATTCCATTTTTGGTCGAGAAGAATATTTTAAGTTACTGTAAAAAACACAAATGGCGCTTATATGTCAAAACATTCTGAATATGTATAATGTCAAAGATGATAAAATTTATGATAAAGTTGTGAGTTGCTAGAGGGTTGCCGTATTTAACATATATTTCGACTCCAGCACCATCTGTGGGTCATTTTTATGACACGAAATCATAAGAAGAACTATATCGGATAGGCCAAAAATATTTCAGCAATATTTCAACAATTGCGCCAGCTGTCATAAAAATATATTTTCACTTTGCGTTTCCAATATTCTCCCTCACAAATCACTCCCAATTTAGCTTGCTACCAGCAAGATCATTTCACCGCATCCAACTCAGCCGACACATTTCTTTCGCATTGCTGATGAGGTTCAAACGATATTCACGCTTATTTGTAATGCCTCAGTAAATTTTACCTTATTTGTGTGCCACAAAACGTTGCAACTTTCTACCTAACTAAGCATAAGGCAACCAAAAGCAGCGCTAAACAAAAGAAAAGTCGTCTTCAATCAACTGCCAATAACAGTTACGTCATCCAACGGCACTCGACTAACTGCCACAAGTGATTGAGATTTGACAAGGTAAGTGGCGGAAGGTGTTCAACATGTTCCTGGTACAATTTAAATTTTCTGATTAATTAAGATTTAGGAGCTCCACAATCGCAAGAAAATAATGTGAGCTGCTGCACCTGATTATCGTAAACGTTCCCCAGAGTGAATTAGGCGGTGTATTGCTCCCAGTTACGAGTGGTATACGATATATGTATGTACAGCATGTATGTTGCAACATTACGACAATAGCGTTGCTCCAATTTGGTGTGGCAGATTTTTGCTGATTGCCTTGGCAGTTAACTTTATTGCGGCAGAGCGCATGGTATCAGCTTGCAGTGGCCGGATGGCATACATATATTTACATACTTACACTTATATTCCTCCCAACAATTTTTATTGCAACATACCCGCAGCACACTGGCACTTCCCACATTTCTTTCCAGCACACATCCGCCATTGGGAATTCATGTTGCCGGTTAGTGTGCGCTGACCAACGGAGGAAGCCGCAGAATTCGCAACTGAAATGTATTATAATCACCACGACAAATTCCCTGACTGGCAGCGACAACAACAAACGGCAGCAGCATCGGCACCATCAGCAACGCCATCAACACATCAACGGCAGCAACATCATCTGTATCGTCATCGGCATCACCATCGCCAGCGACAAGGTCTGCGCTTGGATCTGCGCCCTCGCCTTCAACACCAACATTTATTGCCAGTAGCATTGTTGCTACAAACCAACGGAAATCAAAGTAAGACTACGGCGATCTTTTTCCTTCCCACCGCATTCTGTGTTGCAGAAATGGTTCGGAGATCATGAAACAAAAAAAAAACAATTGTGGGTTGCCAACCAGTCACTTAAGCCTTGCAACAATAACACTAAACCATCAAGCGGGATCAAGTCGTTGTGAAAGGAGGGAAAAAATATTTTGTGTCGTACACTGGGTGAGAGTCTTAAATACACTGATAGTTAAATGGAATAATAATCTAGAATGACTAAATTTGGGTTTAATATCAAAGTGTCGCAACTTTATATTACAGTTAACAGAGTGTAAACTCCTTTAGAAATATTCAACAACAGTCCTATTGAGTGTAGACTTTTACACCTTCGGTTAGGAAACTCTTCGCACGTAGTGCCGAACTGCCTGTGCCAAAACCTAGAGAAGGGTTTCCAAACTCAACGAGGCAAAAATTAAAGAGGGAATATTTGTACATCCACAAATATGGGAACTGGTAAAGAATGCTTTAAAACAAAACTGAGCGATCTGGAAAAACTTGCCTGGAACGTTGATCATAATGCGTCTCACTTCCCTTTTCACCTCTCGGCTGGTGCTGATGAGTGCTCTCAGAGAGCAGGAGTACAAGTTGAGTAGAAAATCGTTCGGCTGTCTGTTGTGATTGCAGCTTTTCGACGTCGAACCTTCCTTGTGTTTGTTGACGTGCGTTTTTTGCTGCACAGAGGCGGGTGCGAATCTTGGCTGCAACAAGATTGTGGTGCGATGTTTGGACCTCGAAGAATACGCACATCTAAAATACTGGAGACGTGTCTTCCGTCTATCACAACATGGTCGATCTGGTTTTTGGCTTTTCGATCCAGAGATAGCCAGGCAGCTTGGTGAATTTTTTATGCTGGAACCTAGTACTACAGATAACCATATTTTGGGCCCCGGCGAAGTCGATTAGCCTGAACCCAATTGCGGATGTTTCCTCGTGGAGGCTGAATTTATCGACTGTTGTGCCAAAGATACCTTCTTTGCACACCCTGGCGTTAAAGTCGCCAAGCACTTCAAGAGGTGTCGCTCACCCGAGGCTGTCGATTAGTTTTCATTGGAGGCGTGTTTTTACGTGGCGAGTCCAAAACCCTGCGCACAACCCTGATTAGGTATGGTTCGCCTTCTCACTTTAGCTCGCCTTCAAACAGATGTTCTCTGTTCACACGGAGGATACATGGTCTAATACCGGAAGTCGTGAGCTGCTTGAGCTATATGTAAAATAATCGTTTCTGGCCACTCCCAAGTTTATGTCGCTCAGAGAATTTTCCTAACTTGCGGTATACCGTTTTCATAAAGTTGTAAGCTATTTTCATTGCTCAAAATTATATAAATTTTCTTTCACTTCTTTCCTCACTCTCTGAGAGTTAAATTGTAGTCTGAGTTGGACCCCAAAAACCAAATGAGATTTTTAGGTTTTGATAGTATTTTACGCTCGTTTATCTGCAGTCCGTCTTTGATTCACTACTCCTGTTTGCGCTATCTTCGAGCTCTGCTCTCAAAAACTAATCCTAGCTGAATTATTTCAATTCTTTACAACTAAGCGTATTTCATTGTTTCGACGTGATTTATACCAGTTTTGGTTCGATTTGCCCCTCTCCAAGACTTGATTAATCGGTTAGATCTTCATTTTTTGGGATTTCGACAATTTTGTCTAACGTTGCACTTAAAATGGAGCACATTTGGTTAAAAGTTTACTTATTGGGAGAAATTTGTCATATAAGCCATTCACAATGGTAAAACTGGTCGAAAATGTGTAAAAGAAAATTTGGTACCACACTTTAATAAGGTATTCACATAGTCTTTTTTGAATCAAATTAACTCGATTACTTTCTTGTTGCTTTCTTAGATAAATTTTTTTGACTCGAGACCATACCATCATTACAATTTAAAACTTTAAATAGATGGCAACTCTCGTAGAAAACTTTTGCATACCCAATCACTCTACTAAGTAAAGTTGAACCAGATGGCAACCCTTAAACAGGTTACTATGGAATAAAATCCTTCTATTGCAAGAGTTTTTATACCCTGAACCCTGAACAGGGTATATTAAGTTTGTCACGAAGTTTGTAACACCCAGAAGGAAGCGTCGGAGACCCTATAAAGTATATATATAAATGATCAGTATGTTGAGCTGAGTCGATTTAGCCATGTCCGTCCGTCTGTCTGTCTGTCTGTATATACAAGAACTAGTCCCTCAGTTTTTAAGATATCGTTTTGAAATTTTGAAAACGTCATTTTCTCTTCAAGAAGCTGCTCATTTGTCAGAACTGCCGATATCGGACCACTATAACATATAGCTGCCATACAAACTGAACGATTGGAATCAAGTTCTTGTATGGAAAACTTTCACATTTGACAACGTATCTTCACGAAATTTGGTGTGAGTTATTGTTCATAGAAATAATGTAATCTCCGAAAAAATTGTTCAGATCGGATTGCTATAGCATATAGCTTCCATAAAAACTGAATGATCGGAATCAAATGCTTGTATGGAAAACTTTGACATTTCATGTATTACTGCTTAAGGAAGTAATATAATCTTCGAAAAAATTGTTCAGATCGGATTGCTATAGCATATAGCTTCCATGCAAACTGAACACATAGTTACTAAAAGAAATGCACCTGTGAAGGGTATATTAGCTTCGATGTAGCCGAAGTTAACGTTTTGTCTTGTTTTAGATTCAGTTTTATATTTTATTTTTTAAATTTTTGTCAGTGTATGACTTAGATTCCCATGTACACATGCAAGGAAATTACTAATCTGCAAATCGCTTTAATTACAAATGGTGGCGCTCAACGCCAACATTCTTTATCTGCGTTGCGTTATCTGAGTTGTTTAGCCATTATTTTTCATTTCAGCGATTTGTAACTGGGAAACCAGTGCAAAAGTTAATGAGAATTTAGAGTTAAGCATAAAAATTTGGAACTACCATGAATTCAAATAAGATATGTGATACATTTGAATGCCTCAAGCACTCACAGTCGAGTCTTCAAGAATATGAGCAAGCAGGAAAATTATTTGAGCTCATTTGGAAATGGATACAAAACAAACCCAAAAAGTGAATATAAATCATAATTAAAAGCGAAATTACAAATAAGTACTTTGTGTGAGTACATTTGTGAGAAAAGCGTAAAAATCTCAGGCGAAGCACTTAACTCCCCCTCCAAAGTGAAGAAAAGTTGCCGACGCAACGATTCCGAACGCTTTCATTGCCAACCAATTCAGACAATTAGCGCCACAAATTCGTGACAAATTAACGCAAAACCCGCAGCGTGTCGATCGAGTGTGCCTCAATTGGTTATATATACGCTTTGTTGTTGTTGCATTGGAAGATGTAGCGCGCTGCCACCCTCATGTACTCAATTTATTTACAAATTAATAATGCACCACGCAAACGCTGCATGTGTGTGTGTGTGAGCACTCCACCTCCAACCTAACGCGCCGATATTCACTTCTCCTCTCCCCTTCCATCCACCAAACTCCTCAGCGACTGTGGGAAAAGGGTTTGTGCGCTCTCAATGAAGTTGAAAAATACTTCATTATTGCTTGGTGAACAAATGATGACAACGCCAATACAAACAATACGGTAAGCACTTATAACTGACAACAGCAGCAACAACAACAACATAGCCACAAACTGCGACAAAAGTGACATCAATTAAGACTTTTTCTGCGTCGGAGTGGTGGGTTGGGCGCGACGCGCTTTGAAAAATGATGAAGCCAGCCAGTCAGTTGTTGTTGTTGGTGTTATTGAATGGCGCAGAGCCACACAGCAACTGTTGAAAGCCAGTAGAGACGTGCCACAACGCGACTCAGCGTCTCAACTCAGCTCAGCGCTGGGTACTCGACTTGCGTTCGGGGCACGGCGGGGCAGCCCATTGACGTTTCGGATGCTGTGCGTCCTTCTGTGTGTGGGTAGTGGCTGTGCCACAGCGTGAGTGTCGTGGCAAGTCAATTGTGTTGCGGGTTAAATGGTTCTTTAGATTTTTATCGCACGAACGCTTGGAAATTGAAACTGTTGCGCGTTGTTGTTGTTATTGTTATGAAACTTTTGACGCTGTTTGTTTGTTGTTATTGTTACAACTGTAGTAGTTTACTGACTCTTATTGTTGGTGCTACTGCTGCTACTTCTGCTCTTATTATTGCGTTTGTTGTTGTTGGATTGAAAGACACGCCGGTTGTTTTTTGTATTTGGGTGTACCGATATTGTTTTTATTGTTGTTGTTGTATGAATTTCTTTTTGTTGTTGTTGAAAAAATTTTTTTTATTATTGTTGTTGTAATAATTTGTTTTTATTGTTGTAACATTTGTTGTTGTTGTTGTAATAATTTGTTGTTGTTGTAATAATTTCTTTTTGTTGTTGTTACTGTTTATTGTTATAGTAATTGAAATGGAAATTTGAACTCGCTGATGTAGTTGTTGTTACCACTTTTTTTGCTGTTTTTGCTGTTGCTAACGCCGTTGTTGTATTTGTCACACTTCCCTGCTCGTGTTGTACGCATGCGGGTGGAGTTTGTTTTGTGTTGTGATTTCAATTGTCGTCGCTTGCCTTGCCCTCGGCCGGCAACTCACTGCCGTCATTTCACTCTATTATTGTTGTTGGCCGCTGATTGCTTATTTGATTGGCTCCTTCGCGCTGCTCTCATCAGTGTTTGTGCCTTTGATTGGGTTAACTGTTCGATTGAATGATTGTTTTGCTTTGCATGAGTGCTTGTTTGTTGTTGTTGTTGTTGTTATTGTTTGTTCGATTGCGCGTTTTGTTGGGGTGGCTGGCTCTTAATTGAAATTTAAAGAATCGCTTAATTGATATCGCATCACAACTGATTGCTCGTAATTTGTGACAATAAAGTGATTTATTTCAGTTTCACATT
This sequence comes from Bactrocera neohumeralis, assembly GCF_024586455.1. Taxonomy (NCBI): domain Eukaryota; kingdom Metazoa; phylum Arthropoda; class Insecta; order Diptera; family Tephritidae; genus Bactrocera; species Bactrocera neohumeralis. The sequence continues at coordinate 30,799,980 of NC_065923.1, forward strand.
TAATTGACATCGGACAAACGACACGCTGATTTCGTGGCCGAAAAATGCCAGCGTCGCGAGCTGCAGGGTCCCACATAGTAGTTATATGAGCATACACACATATGTGCATTTGTATGGGAGTATCTAGAAATGTATGGATATGTGTATATTTGTACAGATTCTCGTATCGAACTTTATCTTGATCTTGATAAATCGTGTTTGTAACTTCAAATCTTTTTAATTTCGTTTTCATTTATCTTAATCGCAGACACTTGATTTTGTTAATTATTATTTGCGTTTAAGGTCGATTCATGTTCTTGCTAAGTTTTTTTTTTTTTTAATTTGTAACTTGATTCCTTGAAGCCAATGTTTGTCTTATTCATTTAGTTAATTCCAATGGGAATTTGGAGAAATTAATGAAAGGGTTGGAGGAGCCTGGGATATTATTTTCTCACTGTAAAAGTAAAACATATAGGAAAGGGTAGCAAATGTAGATTAAACGGAGATGAATATCATATTTCCAAATATAAGTACATCTATTATGTTAAAAATAGGAAAAAATACTACGAAGTATAGTACGTGGTTACGTTAGGTTACACTGGCAGGCTGTCACGCCGTTCACAGACCTACGATTCCTTTGTAATGTCAGATGAAAGTTTACTATTAAAACGTGCTGAAGTTTATGTCGCGCAGGACATCAACGCTTTTTGCGAAGTTTAATAAAGAGTTGACATTTAAGTCATTCATACAGTCAGTTGAACCGTGAAGCTCCTACATATCTAAGCCGAATTCTGTTTAAGATGGTAGATAAGCAGAAGAGGTGTTGCAGTATTTCCCCTATATTTACTTCCTTGCACTTTCTGCATTTTGTCATTGTAGGCCAACGACCGTCCGGCAATCTTTTCGAGGCGGTGCGATTAAATAGCTTGCGTGTTTTCCTTCCGCTCCTGTGTACATGATCTTGACTACAGTGCATACTCTAAGGCATTCCATCGCACCATGAAACGATTGTTTATCGCACCATCGTTACAATTGACTATGTTCATCAAAAGACAGTGCATACTCTATTGAAAAATGAGCAAGGTCAAGCCATCGCCAAAAGGCCATGAACCATGTTTGTCAGAAAGCCCTTTTTCTGCTTTCTGACGAAAAAAAAATCGTTACCTCTCAAAACGACAGAGAACGCCTTCATCCTCATCGGAATGCAGTATATGTATATGTAACATATATCTACTACTTTCCTGTTTTTTAGTCATTCTCTGACGCAATGTGGTTTCAAAATGCGAATCCAATGGATTATTCTCTGCTTTAAATGCTATTGAAGATATTGTCCGTGAGTGAACCAAAATACCGGCAAATCACCTAGGGACATTTGTATACATTTGTTTTGATATTCTTCATGCAGTTTTTCTGCATTGTAGCTTTGCTGATTTGTATACATTTGTATTGATATTCTTCATGCCAGGTAGATACTTAACTCCGGGCAATGGATCTCGGCGACTACTCCATCAGCCATTTTTGACTCATTCGTATAGATGTTGCAAGTCCCGCTGGTGGGTCGCATATTTCTGCGCTATCCAACCTCGTTTGGCCCAGATAAAGCGTGAGGGTATGTGGTCTATTTTATCCGCTGACCCCCTGCCTATTGATATATGTAGTATTGTGAAAATTCACCTAACGCCGCCAATATTGCAACAGATTTCCCGGCTGAGCTTTCCACTGTAATGAAAAGTGGTGACAAATGGGTTAACCTATCAAGTGCAATCGTTGAAGTGATTCTTAGTGCTGCCGTTACGTTGAGAGCAATCACCTGCTGTATGCGCTTAAACGGTTTCCTGTAAGAGATTTTGCTGATTGCAGTCCAAAACACCAAAGTACCGCAAATTAAGATTGACTTGACAACCGCAATGAAACACCAATGCATAAAGACAGATGATAGGCCACTTGTTAACCTTAACAACTTCTTACATGGGTAGAGAGTACCACTGACCTCTCTTTCACATTGAGTTTTCAATTCAATTTTCTGTCCAAAACTACTCCCAGGTAATTGGTATGATCCTTAGTGGTTAACTTCTTCCTGCCTCCTCATAAAGAGTCCCATATCATATATAAATACTTTTTGCTCATATTCTTCACAAATGGAAAAGCCCTCTAAGTATCATTTAACCAAATCACAGATTTAGCGATATACATACAAGCATATATGAAAAAGTCGATCGAAATATTGGAGATGATTATATTGTGTACATACAAATATGGGGGCTATAAGAAGCATTGACTCCATTATAACCGTACAAGGACAAACAATTATCATAAAAAGGTTTCTGGAGTTTTATACATATAAGTGAAAAAAAGTTTATATTCTCTTTAGTCACATGTTGCGAGAATATAAAAAAGATGGTAGAGATAAAATCTAAATATTTTACCGTACTTCCACAATATCTTTTCAAACTTAGGTCTTTATGTAGCGGCCTAATGGCCTAATAATGTGGACAATTAAATTCGTGAAAGTCAAGAACTGCATTAAATCGATGAGATTGAGCATGGTGTATGGCTCATCAACCGAACTTACTATCAGTATAGTTCTATAGAGTAAGAAAGAAAGATTTAAATGTTTGTACGAAAAGTTCGAGGACGCCTATTTCTAAATACAAATATACACAGTATACATACATATAGCATTGCCTCTTTGTAATTCCGGGTAGACCTTGGTAATGGTAATTAGACTAACACTTAGATTTTGTGTCGCATAATTAGATTGAATTTCAGGAACAAAAAACCTAGTAAACCTTTCCTCAACCTTGGCACCGTTATTAGAACACCTAGGTTCAGATCTTATAGCGTATTTTTGCCGAAATACCTATACATGAATCACTAAATATATAGTTGTTATGATTTGCAGTAACATTTCCACCCATAAATTATATGTTAATGCAATGCAAACAGAGAGTAGTCAGCGCCCCGAATAACTCACACAAACATTTACACAAAGCTAAGGCGAAATATAGGTGCAAACGGCATAGATCACTTGCCAATGCCGGCCGAACTCCTTTTATTTCCGCCGCATCATTTTTGCGCTGCAAACAAAGAGCCGCAAGGTGAATTATATGTACGAGTATGTAGCTGTGTCTGCGCATGCGTACACTGCCATCATCTGCGGCACTCATTCATCTATACCGCTTGCAACAAATGCACGCAGCCACCACCTTACACTCCCACTCGGCCACGACATCAGACGAACGCAATGCGAATTTTGCAAGCTGAATCGGTGGCCGGCGAGGCGTTGCTCCTCTGGCGGGTGCTCAAACTAGAACAAAGCGCTCTGCTGTCGGCTGCTGCCAAAGCTGTTCTTTTTTCGCCAGTGTTGCCGTCGACAGGCTCATGAAAAATTTATTACGAATTGTTTGCGAGCGCTTTGTGAGATTTATTGAAAAGCCATCACAACCGACACAGAAAAAGACCATAGCAACAACAAATTTAGGGACAATGAACGTTGGAGATGACGCACAACGGTTTGTACTCGCATATTTTGGAATTATATTTACGGAGAGTTCTTGTTTATATCTTTCGGTTTTTGACTTATAAAATATACTTTTTTTTCAAAGGCCTTCTCAGAAGCATTCCGAAAACGTTTTGCTAGTGTATGTGCTAATGAAGAATATTTTATATCCTGAGCAGAGGAAATATCGGAGACCCTACTAAATGTATATATAAATAATCAGCGGGATCATGTTTATTTAGCTGTCTGTGTGTCTGTATGTACACGAATTGTTCTCTTAGTTATTGAGATATCGATTTGAAATTCTACAAAAGTCGTTTTCTCCCTAAGAAGTTAAGATATCGAACAACTAAATGAATGATACATACCTTATATCAGAAAACTCATTGTGTGCATAACTTTCTATATGGGAAGATATCTACACGACATTTGACATAGAGTATTGTCCGAGGAAACACAACAAGCTTGAAGATTGTTTATTTCAATTAACTCGAGGAGAATTAACTAGTAGAACATTTTCTGTAGGATGCAAGTTAACCAGTTCCAAAAATATTTGAAGTTCGTTCGAAAATCTAACGTATAAAACTCAGAAAACAAAAATAATTGCTTTTTATCTCTAAAGTCTTATCCTGTCGTATTGTTCTTCTGGACTGTTTTATCCCTATTTTGTTATTTCTGAATCGAAACACAGCCATCTCTTTCAGACTTCAACTGACTTCATATTTCTCTCCAGTACATAATTCTCTCCTTAACATTCAGTGAAGATACTGCTTGATCTGTTTTTCGAATTCATTGAGAAATTGAACAAATAGACCCTTTTCCTTGTATGTTTTTCGAGCATATATCCAATTTTTAGAGAAAAGAGTTTGATTATAAAGAGCGGGCTTTATTTGACCACTCTTAGCATGAAAATATGTGTCTATGTCATTATAGTTCTCTATGGATCAAGCAGCTTACGATCTCCGGTCTTAGGCCAAGCGAAGTTCTTCAACATATCGCTGATTTGCGCCCACGCTCTGACCGAAGAGAAGGACGATGTGGTCAAAGAAGTCTTCTATGAGCGCTTGGAGCACACGTATGAGACCTGCCACGCAACGATGTCAAATCGTGCTTGGAGACTGTAACGCCAGCGTGGCTAAAGAAGGTATCTTTGGCACAACAGTCGATAAATTCAGCCTTCACGATGAAACATCCCAAAATGGATTGAAGCTGATCGACTTCGCCGGGGATCTAAATATGGATATTTGTAGAACTAGATTCCAGCACAAGAAAATACATCAAGCTACCTGGCTGTTTCCGAATCGAAAAGCCACGAACCAGATCGATCATATTTTGATAGACGGAAGACACATCTCCAGTGTTTTAGTCGTGCGTACGCTCCGAGGTTTTAATATCGGGACCAACTGGCTAATTCCGGATCGAAAAGCCACGAACCAGATCAATCATATTTTGATAGACGGAAGACACATCTCTAGTGTTTTAGTCGCGCGTACGCTCCGAGGTTTTAATATCGGCTTGGACCACTATCTTGTTGGAGATGAGATACTCACCCGCCTCTGTTAGCAAAAAACGTACGTCAACAAACATAAGGAAGGTTCGACGTCGTGAACCTACTATCACAATAGATAGCTGAACGATTTTATACTCAACTTGCACTTTTGCTCTCTGAGCAATACACAAGAGGCTGTAAGTGTCTTTGCACTTCGAGAGGATACATAAATCGACTCCGAAACAGTACTCAACCCTAGAAATGCGACGTATAATCAATAAATAATTAGCGTGAAAAAAGTTAATGAACTGTGTACAAAAGCTTCATAACTTCAGAGTTTTTTCAAAATCACACTTAATACAGACAACTCAAAGGTCATATGCTTCCAACGACTAAGTTATCAATAATGCCTTGGCAACTGTACGTAAATTCACACGTTACAAAGCAACGCGGTAAAAGTGAGAACATTAAAATCAAATCTCGATAAGAGGACTACTTACTAGCGAATAAGCCATTTGGAAACAAAACTCAAACAAATCATTAAAGTTATCGGTAACTGCTTTGTAGCTGCCGCCGGCGCAACTTGCAACTATTGTGCTGCTGTAAGTATGCTACACCCGCCACGATCAGTGGGTGCGATTAGCATAGGTGAACGTGAATGAGCCACAGCAGCGTACCGCCGAAATAAGCGCGCAGCTACGGGCGCTTCAAAGCGCGCGCCAACTGCTGGTCGTTGCGTTAAGGTAATTGTTTGTCAATTATTCGAGCACCGCCGCGCCTCGCCGCCAGCAACACAAAATGAAAGCCTTCAACAGCGCCGACTGTCCGACTGCCCAACAGCGCGCTGGAACAACCAAAATCACTTGCCGCGCGGCGCAAGGTACGTGCTATTATCATGTGGCATGCCGCCACTTACCTTAGCCACACCACCACCATCCCGTCCCATATAAAAGCAAACAATAGCTTGAGAGGCTTGCAACTTGCCACACCGTTGCCCAATTACGCTGTCCAACCGTCCATTTGTACGCCGGTCGGCAGCCGCGCCTCAACGGCATACCGCAAGGATTGAGAGCTCGTTAGCGAGCAATCGCGCACAGATAATCGTTTTGCATTGCGCTCAATGCTAAAGTGTAAAATTATTTAATTCGCGCTTATCGAAGCAGCAGCTGTAGTCAACATTGCTACCACTACCACCACCACCAACACCACAAGCAAGCAACACCAGCGCCGCCAACGCCACCGATAGCATGGCTGTCAGTAGCAGCCGGAGCATCGGCACTTGCCGCTTTGTTCTTGCGGCACGGCGCGTTTCACATGCCAAATTCTTTGCCACACTACGATTTGTAGGTGTCTTCTTTGTGGCATTATTGCATTGCCGCAGAGAATGTAGCCGCAACGGCCAGTCAGAGATTTCAATTTGGCATGCGGCACATGCAACGCGGCAAGAGCGCGCACAAATTCACCATAGTTTGCGTGTGCGTCGTGTTGTAATGTGCAGATGCAATCACAGATATCGGATGCATTAATCGAAAGGCACACCAAAAAATGAAACAAACAAAAATAAGTTGAAATCTGTAAGGAAGCGAACAATCACATTAGTCGGCGCGTTGCAAGTGTACGATGGCGCGCTTGCGCCCCCTAACATTTAGTCAATGTGCTACACTTTCGTCGGCCAATGCGCAGGCGTTGTTGCATGCCAGGCCATGTCGAATGTTGCGCCGCCAAACGATGTTGGTCATTGCGCGCTGCAATGATAAATCGCTTAATCGCGCGCGTTTTCAGCGCACCGAAAATGGCAGCGATGGCCCGAACGGCGCACTGCGCGGTGTTGTGTACGGCATGTAAGTGAGACAACATGTTCGGCGCTGTCACATGGCCAGTGATTGGCGCTGATTTATTGCGCTGACTTGCTACAGCCTGGCAAAACACACACACATGAGTGCAGCGAATTGTCCGACAGCGATAAGTAAGCGTTGCGGCAAAGTGCGTGCGGCACAAACAAACTCGAATGACATTTTATTAGGTGATAACTTAAAATTGTCAGCGACATGTACATAATTCATTTCTTTTGCATGTATCAGCGCTGGTACATACATACGCTCCCTGCGCGCACACGGTCCCTCCTGCCTTGAGTGACGCAGACACCCACCGCTCGCTTAAATGCGCCTTCAAAAATGCACATTTAACTTCATGCCTGCGCGCCGCTGCGCTTTTGACCACTGAACGGCGTAAATCTACATTGGCGCCCCCTTCGGTCTCGCCGCGCCACCGTTGCAGCGTGGCTTTTCATTTGCGCTTTGAGTCATAAACCATAAATAAGTGAATTTATTGTGTTTCCAGCAGATTTTCGCTTGCCGCGTGCGTGTGCGCTGCCAAACTCGTGTTTTGCTGGTGGCCGCCGCTTGTATGCGTTACATGAACGCTGTCTCGCTTTCGCGCGCTCGGTTGCGCGCAATTAAATTTGATTTACGCGCTCGTATTAAAGTACTTAAGATGCCTGGTAATCCTATATGGCCATGATAATTGCCTGCGTTGCGCTCCCCTCAGCGCTACTCCCTTTTTGCCATGTGAAACGGTGCAATAATTTTTGCATTCTACCAAATTTTTGTTTTTGTTATTTTTTTTATTTTAGCGCGCTCGGTAACTACCAAAACAAGCGTTCGGGTGTCACCGAACATTTTATACTCTCGCATAATCGAGATTTCATTATCCGTCATTTACATATTTTTCAAATACCGTATTTGTGTAAAGTTTTATTCCGCTATCATCATTGGTTCCTATTGTTTATACTCGTATTATACAGAGAAGGCATCAGATGGAATTCAAAATAGCTTTATTCCCACCCATATTTCGTACATGTCATCTTAAGATGCCTGGTAATCCTATATGGCCATGATAATTGCCTGCGTTGCTTCTTCCGTAAAATTTAGTGTTTCTGACGTTTTTTATGAGTCGGTTAACGCACTTTTAGCGATTCACATAACCTTTGTATGGGAGGTGGGCGCCTTCCATTTTTGTGAAACGGTGCAATAATTTTTGCATTCTACCAAATTTTTGTTTTTGTTATTTTTTTATTTTAGTTTTAGTGTTCGTTAGTTATTTGCAGTTGCTGTCGGGGGAAAACTAATATAACTATCTGACTCTTTTAGTTTTAGGACAAAATAAATAAAACACGTTAGCAACATTGTTGCGAGAGTATAATAAATAAAACGTTTTACACCGAAATCCATTATGTTGTAAATTTCGTGCGGTGACAGCTACCGAAATGAATGTGTGTCGCACATATATGGCTATGGACCATGGGTTCGTATATCCAGCTTAGCTTCGGACAAGTGAACTGTTATTAAATAATTAAAGCTTAATCTGATGTTTACATATTTAGAAGTGAAAAATTGGCGTTTTTTGTGCAAATAGGTAAGATAAACGGCATGGAGCTCGGAGCTAATAATACTGGTTTGATCCATAGAAGCCTTGAGTAGTGACCTTAAACCGATTTGATAATATAATATGTGTTATTTAGAGTATACCAGTTTATCATCATACTGATACAGCTAATCTGGACATTAGGTAATTAAAACAGGTTAGTTCGAAACTCGCAAAACTAATACGGCTGTACAATTTGACCTTGAGTAATACCAAACGAACGGAAGGACCTCTCCGAGCCGTTCAATACCAAACGAGGTTTCAGACAAGGCAGACTGCCTATCATGTGACTTCTTCTATCTACTCCTGGAGAAAATATTTTGAGCTGCAGAGCTGAATAGAGTACTTGCATCTCTGACGCATTTAAATGGAATTGAATGCAATCTACGATCTTTATTTCAGCAGACATAGTGGATCAGTAATGGTTTCAACAGCAAAAAGTCTTCAGAGTATTTTATGAAATGCGACTGTGGTTTTCTAGACCCAAGATTCTCAAGAATATTTAAAGAAAAATTAATATATTTTGTTTTTCAAAAAAATTTGGCTCTAAAAATAATAAAATCTTTCATTTGTCCAATGAAATCATTTCTAACCCACACACTTGAAAAAGAAGCTCGGCGATTTTCGGTTACCTTTGCACTGAAGACTTTTCCGATTATAAATGGTGATCCATTTCGAGGTTCCCCAATTTGTTAACGAAAAAACACAGAAACTTCAGATTTCATGGGGAATGTTTATTATCATTCGAAAAAGCATTCTTTGGAATATACTTTTTGGAGATTATCTATTTCAAATGTTTGCCGCGGCTACGTCTCAGATGATACATCCGTTGAGTCTAATTTTCGAAGACCCGCTCTAGCATTTCGACTAGTAACTGGCGTATGACACGCATGATGTTTTGCTCCAAGGCCTGAATTGAAGCAGCATTGTCCGCATAGATTTTATGCTTTACATAACCCCACAGGAAAAAGTCTAACGTTGTAATATCACACGACCTTGTTGGACAATCGACCGGGCCAAAACATGAAATTGTCCGCTCACCGAAGTGTTCTCTCAATAAATTCATTGATTGATGCGATGTGCGGAAAGTGGCGCCGTCTTGTTGAAACCAATTGTCGCTGAGATCACGAGCTTCAATATTAGGCATCAAATTGCCGGTTTTCGTGGCGCGATAACGATCGTCATTTACAGTTACATTCTTACGTGGGTAATTTTTGAAGAAATGTGGGCCGATGATTTCACTGACACACAAACTATACAAAACCGTTGTTTTTTCTGAATAAAATGCAGCTCTTCAACCTCTTCAGGTTTCTATTTGCCCTAAATGCGACAATTTTTTTTGTTTCCATACCCATTGAACCAGAAATAGGCCTCATCGCTGAACAAAATTTGACCCGAAGACGTCGGATCTTCTTGGAACTTTTCAAGAGCACACAGAGCGATGCAATATCGCTTGGGAAGGTCGAGTGGTTTCAATTCTTGCACAAGCTGTATTTTGTACCCTTTCAATTTAAGATCTCGACGTAAAAGGCACCAAGTCGTTCCATACGTCAGTTCACGTTGCTGAGAACCGCGCCAAATCGACTCTCTACGGTCTTAATGTACACTCTCAGCCTCGGCTGATATATTTTCTTCACTGCGTGCTGGACATGGTCTAATCGGTCGAATATTTGCCAATAATGAAAGCTGGGTCTCAAGATAGGTGATGGTGTTGCGAATAGTGACCCTACTAGGCCGATTATGTTGACCATAACCTGAGCGAAGCGCGCGAAATAAATTCCTATTTACTAAAGAGCCCTAAGCCAACAACTTCACTAAGTCTTGAAATTCTTAATTGTATTTATGAAATGATAAGAGAATGAAATTTGATACCTTCACAATTATAATGAAGCCGTAATATAAACATAGACGAAAAGAAAGAAGTAGGAAGAAGAAAAAAGAAAAAAGCAACCGCGCATTATCCGTTATATAGGATATATTTATTACATAAGTATAATGCAGAAACTTTGAATCAAAAATATTTATTTCCAACTTACCGATTATTAGAAATCCTGGTTCAGAATTTATTATACGTTTAAGCCGAGTTTCCACTTATATATTATTGAGAATGTCTGAAAAAGAGAAAGGCGGTATTTATAGGGTGGCTAAGAGTTAGACAAACAATTAAAATAATAAATTGATCTGTAACTCTCTAGAGCGATCTCCAGTAGAAATCTGTATAAAGAATAAGCAATACTCATAAGAATAATTATTTGACAAGCAAGAGCTTTTTTTTTGTAGAACCACCAAAGGTGATCTAGTGACTGATGTCCAGAGCATACTGAAATTATTGTTTCCTCAATAACTGCTCCAGCCAGCTGAAAGGTAGTGAAAGCATAACACCACGAGATGGTGAACTCGATTTCCAATCGATGACGATGGAGCGGACGTTCAAATGCTCGACCATGAAGAAGTCGAAAAACTGATAAGTAGCATGTATCAGCTCCTTCAGGATCGGGATGAACCTCTCCGAGCCGTTCGATACCAAACGAGGATTCAAGCAAAGGGACTCCCGTTCGTACGACTTCTTCAATCTATTCTTGGAAAAACTAATTCGAGCTGCAGATTTGAATAGAAAAAGTACAATATTCTTACAGAGTGTACAGCTTATGGTGTTCGCCGATGTTATTGATGTCATTGGCCTCAACAACGGCGCCATCAGTTCTGCTTTCTCCAGACTGGATAAGGAAGCGAAGTGTATGTTGGCAAGATGAAATAATAATAATTAAATATTAATCTCCAATTGGAGCCAAACATGAGCGGTGTATACGCCAATAAAGAAGAAATTTAAAAATGTCAATTTTTTTTTTTTTTAATTTTCAAGTATGCTACTTACCGTGAAAAGATACTTATTTATAACTTCAATAAATCGCTTTCCATTTTCCAAGCATTTTTTGAAAGACTCAATTGAGCACGTATCCTATTAGCTTTGCGAGCAAACAAAAGTCACAAATTATATGCGGCATTTTGTCGTTATGTCCAATCTGTCTTGCAACATTGTGTGGCGTAAAACATATTTAATCCGCCTGCACCATTAAGTGGACTGCACTTGCAACTAATTTCGAACAGGTGGACTACCGATTGCACGGAGCTTGTTGCAGCAAAAAGAAAGCGAAAATCACAACAACAACAAAGCAAATACACCAACAGCAGACACGGCGACAAGTGACAAGTAGACACCTACCCAACGCGCACTTGTCGCCGCTAGTCAAGCGCAGAAGTCGGCCGGCAGTCAAGTCCAGACAGACGAGGGCGGCGCAGGAGCGGACCGTCAACTAAATGGGTGGACAGACGGATGCACTAAAGTGGCGACTAACAAGCGTTGGCGATGCGTTAGCGAACGCAGATTAATGCGTCCAATTATTGTGACAAAATCGCAAAATGTCTGCCGGTGGCAGCGGTGGTGGCGGTGTCAACTATGCGCTAGACTAGTTGGGGGCAGGTGGGAAGGCCATGCGGCGGCGGTGCGTCGACAACAACCAACAGGTTGCGCCACTTTATGCCAGCGCCTGTGGCAGGCTTCTTGCGCTGACTGGCGGTGGCGGCGTGAGTGGCGCACTTTACATACGCGTATGTGGCAACAACAACCCCCGAACGTTTTGTTGCCATTACAGCTTGTGGCAACTAATTAGCATCGCGAAAAAGTGCCCCGACACAACTAATTTGAAGAAATTTCACTACAAGCAGCCGTTGTCAGCGTTTGCTGTTTTTGTTGTTGCTATTTTTTTCCTGTAGCGCTGCTGTTGTTGTTGCGAGTGCTAGTTTTTATGCAATGGCAATGCGTGACAGGATTTGCACACGAGTAAAAAGCGAGTAAAAATCAGTTGCCGAAACGTACAGGCGCCAAAAAAGAGCTAAATGTGGCAAGTACTCGTACATGCAACGCCGCGCCTTATTATTGCCTGCTTGTTGTGGCACTTGTTTTTGTTTACTTTTATGCCTTATTTCTTTTTTCTTTTTTTGATGTTTGCAACATTTCATTGTTTTCAGCTAAGTGTTGCATAGCTATTGTTCTGTTGTAAAAACTGTGGCACCACCATGTGGCAAGTAAAAATTGCTTGCTTCATAAAAAGTCAAAACATGTACCAGCTACAGAATTAGTTGGAGAGGCGGAAGAAAGCTCGGCAACAGCTGCGAATGCAGGCGCAATCCGACGCGCCACTTGACAATTTTGCTGAAATTTCATTTTTTGCAACATGACACAAATATTGTATTTGTTGTGTATATATTTGTTCTTACATTTAGTTGGATGTTCAAATATTTTTCTGTGTCCTTTACTATGGTACGTGATAGCTTTTTCCGGCTTTGAAACCTTTAAAGCTTTTTCTGGAAAAGCTCAAAAAGCTTCCGAAATCTCACTTTTTATGAAATATTGTTACTGCGTCTTAAATCTCGTTATGGAAAACTCAAAGATATTTGTTTTTTTTCGACTGTCGAAATTTATATTTAAAGCTTTTTTGTAAAAAGCTCGAAAAAAGCTTCCGAAAATTCGAAATTGATGATATATTGTTTTTGTGTCTTATATCTCGTTATTAAAAATTTTCTTAACTCAAAGAAATCTCTTAAATAGTTATTCCAAATTTGGGCTCCGGGTCTTAATAAGGCATCTAAGGGGCTTTAATGTAAATCCAATTAGGTTTTTAGATGTGGACGTCACTCTCAACTAATTTTTCGCCTCGAAGAGGGCCATCTTGAAGAGGGTATGAAGGATATTCATTATCATAATAAACATTTTACATTTGTACAGTTTTATTAGATTCATTTAAGAAATTACCAAAATTTATGCAAAGTTGATACAAATAATGAATCCATCATTTCCTTACTTAAATCATCAAACTGTTTTTATTTTGTAGAATAATAGTTTCTTAACTAGACTTTTTGGAAAACTTGTTCAAGACTTGTGAAAAATTTTAGCATAAAGCTCTCGGAAGCCGCATTTCTGAGTTTCACATTGATATCGTCTAATTCTAGTTCTTCCTGAGCTTTCATTTTCATACCACCTTATCCAGCTTCCACTATTGTCTTTTTGGTTAAGCTAGTAAAAAAAAATTATCCTTTCAAAGGATAATCTGAATGATTTTTAGAGTTATGACTCCAATATATATATTTTTTTTAATTTACTCCTTGACTATCGCTCCTACAAATGGAGCTACCATTAGATTAATTTCATGTCCAATTTCAAGTCGTCCGGGAACTTAACCAAAGCAATTTCCTTGTTTGTCTAGACTTCAAACAGGCCTGAAGGTCTATTACTCCCCTTACAAAATCATCTGAAAATCATTCGGGATTAATTTTACGATATTTTTGAACACTGGTGCAAATGCTTCGGATTCTTTTCTAGTAGAAAATAAGGAAGCCGACTGTTAAACCTAAGAAAATGGCAATTCGAACAAACAACTCTTATAAATTAAATACAGATATATGTAATAGCAGGAGAATATACCTAAGAAATAACTACGACGCTCTCCATTTGACCTCTCTAACAGAGTGGAGATCTTCCCTTTTTTCTGCTTCTATCATCAGGTACCGCAAAGCTGGAGTGCTTGCGCTCATTCGGACGACATGTCTTAGCCTTGACAGCCGCTGTTTTTTTGTTCGCTGAACTATGTCAATGGCGTCGTATAACTCGTATAGCTCATGGATCTATCGTCTGCGGTATTCATAACCAACGAACCGCCATTCAGCACCGATGTCAAAAGGACTATAAATCTTTCACAAAACTTTTCGCTCGAAAAGTCCTTGTTCCATATCATCGGATAATAGTCCACGCTGCTGCACCATATAGCATTACGGGAATAATGAGCGATTTATAGAGTTTAGTTTTGCTTCGATGGCAAGAGATATTTCGTTTTCGCTTCGAATTCGTGTGGCTGTTAAGGTCACTAATATCGGTATCATCGGCATACGCCTGAAGTTCTGCATTTCAAAATCGATGAAAAGGTGCGGTTTATTGATTTTTTCTCTCAAGTGTTAACCAGGATTTGGTGAATTGTGAATATCCGGTCGATGGTGGACTTACCAGGTCTAAGACTACACGGATAAGGTCCATTCGGTTTGTCGACAGTGGATTTCAATATCTCACACAGTACTTCGAAGTTGCGATGGCTTATCCTGTGATAAGTGGGGCAGACTGTTGAGTCTCTATTTTTATGGAGTGGGCAGAGCAGACGTAGGTTTCAATTCTCGGTCATGCTTACGTCCGACTACATCTTGTCAGTTCTGCACCTCCGGCATAGTTCAGCGAAACAAGAAGCACCTCCACTCCGTTGGAGAGATCATGTGGAGAAAAATCTGGCTTCACTTGTTTTTTCGAAACCGTTCTACGCCAGTAAAGAAGAAAAAGAAGAACGGTTGGATACTTAAAAGAACCCGTCTAAGTCCTTCGATTCGAGTATTAAGCCCAAATATGTTGGTTATTTAAATGGGTTCGGTACTTGAGTGAGGGGTACTTAAGCGGGTTTTACTGCATCTCGGCCGGTAGGCAATCGGCTCTTGCCGCTTTATTAGTTTTTCTTTTCACAATTCATAACATTGGGGTATTTGAATGTCATCATGTCCCATCTTCGAGCTTCACTGACGAGGTTCACTGACATTCAGCAGTTTGAATAAATATTACCTTCGTCGTTGTTAAAGTAATATGTTCCGACCTTGAAACCTTTTATTCTCAAGCTCACACTACGTAAATGGTATAAAATTTGTTTTGCCTTAACCGGGTTACCAATTTCACTAGCCTTTCCTTTACTTTTTCCGTATTTTTTTTTACCCAGAACTTAATATACAAGTTTATCCCGAAACTTCAATACCCAGAGGAAAGCGTCGGAGACCTATGAAATATGTAACAAAATGACCAGCATGACGAGCTGAGGTAATTTATCCATGTCCGTCCCTCTATACGTCCGGCTCTATATACGGCAACTAGTCCCTCAGTTTTTGGGATATCGATCTGAGATTTCGCACACGCTCTTTTCTCTCCAAAAGCTACTTATGTGTCAGAACGGCTGATATCGGACCACTATAGCTTATAGCTGCCATACAAACTTAACGATCTCAATAAATGCTTGTCTTGAAAACTTTTGAATTTGACGAGATATCTTCACAAAATTTGACATAGATTATTGGCTAAAGCAGCGGTGCAATGCCTGAAGAAATTGTACAGATCAGACGACTATAGCATACAGCTGCCATACAAAGAACGATCGGAATGAAGTTCTTGTAAGGAACATTTTGTATTTGTGAAGGGTATTATAGTTTTGATGCAAGCGAAGTTAACATTTTGTTGTCTGGCAACAATTTAAGCTACTGTCTACAATTTTTTTCTTGTTGCAGCAATGTGAGCATCTCAGGTGCGCACCCTAATAGAAGTAGCATGTCGCCACCCAAATAACAAAGCATGCTTGTTGGCCAAACTATTACACGCGCTGTGCAAATATTTCCGCCTTTACATACATTTAACCTCACTTTTGACATCACTGTTCGCTGCTATTGTTGTTGTAGATGCTTATATGCAAATGCAATAGAAAACATTTTACATTTTTAATTAAAACTTTTAATTTTTCTACGTCATAAAAACTAAATACCATCATCAGCAGCGGTAGCAACGCCAGTCGTGCCGAAAGTCAGCCATTAACCGACACACGTGCCCCACACACAGCACGTGGCAGACCTTAACCCCTTGTTCCTATTTGTCTTGCCGCTACCCTATGTAGCGTTGCTAATTTGTGCAACCCAAACAAGTGGCAACTGGAATTCGCTTGCCACCTTGCCACGCCACATCGCAGCTTCGACTTTGCAACGCAGGCTACGCACCAGCCGCCTAAGACACACATCCGCGACTCATCACCCAGAAGCCGTAAAAATTGCGAACGCAATTTCCTAATTTGTCATGCAGACAGCGAAGCAAACAAGCTGAAAGGTGAGTTGTAAACGTTGCAGCATGCTTGTGGCTGAGGGAAGAGGTGTCACACACACATACACAAACAATAACAGCAAAAACCTAGATGCAACGCAGAAATCTGGGTGGCGGCGCAACGCGTTGACCCCATTCATGCGACGAAGTGCGATAGTGACGCTGTTTGGTGCGTGTCTTCGCTTTTGGCTGTTTGTTTGCCTATTTGGTTTTTGCCGAAGCGCGCGCTGTTGCTTGACGCACATTGAAGGTGCTATTATTAATGTTGACGCACGCTGTTCGCCGTTCGATTTGGCTTGAAACAGCACGCGCCTGCAAGCATGGTGATGGACATGAAAAATGCGCCTGCCATTGTTGGATGCACACTGTCCATCAACGGCCACTTGGCAGCGCTTCTGCCGTCAGCACCAGCAGCGCGTTTGAGCATGCGCACGGCACGCACGCGCGGTCGCGTCTGCGGCAGCGTCACAATTACAATTGAACTGGTTACGCAGACGCGTGTTGACGCGCCAGTTTTGCTGCCGCCCGCCATTTGCTGTGTGCCGCAAGCTGTTGTTGCCGCTTGCAATTTCCATTTTCTTTGGCTATTTGTTTTGCTCGCCTTTTGAGGCGGAAAATTTATTACGCGGTCTTTAGCCACCTGCGCATTTTTCTCGCAGCTTCCATTTGATTGCTCTGTCTCAAATTGGTGCACTTGCAGCGGGAGAGGAATTTAAATTGACTTTGAGCTATGTGGCCACTCAGCTACGTAGTTGCAGCGCTGGTGGCAGTTATGTTGGCATTTTTTGCTTAAGTTTTGTTGTTTTCGTGGTGATAAAGGTGTGGGACGACACGTCTATTAATTATATTTGCTCATTTAAATAAAGTAACAGCGTTGTTTTACATATGACTTGTCCGCCTCCAGGCGAGCGTTTGGAAAATTTATTGTCGTCCACTTTAATGTGTGTGTAGGTATGTGAATATTAGAAAATATAAGTTATAAATATACTTATCGTATATACTGCATTGTTTTAGAATATTTGTATAACCTCAATACGAACATAAGGCGTGTGGCTCGCTTAACAAGTTGAGGTAGATTCAAATTTTCAGAGCGAAAACCCAAAAACGGAGGAATTAGTTGACATGTTTACGTACAGACGGACAGTCGGACATTCATAAATTGACTCAGCTCGTCCGGTGGCCGTTTATATATAAATATACTCTATACGCATAAGGTTTCGGTGCCGCTCAAGGAAACTCGGACTGACATATGGAAAGATTTGGCGAATTTTACGTCAAGATAATAAATTGAAGGCATTTAAAATACAGCCCCTCAACTTTCCCAAGCTATATCGCTTCGCTCTATTCACTTTTGAAAAGTTCCAAGAAGATCCGACGTTTTCAAGCCAAATTTCTTTCAGCGATGAGACCCATTTCCGGCTCAATGGGTACGTAAACAAAAAAAAATTGTCGCGTTTAGGACAAAAAGCAACCTGAAGAAATTCAAGATCTGCCATTTCATCCCGAAAAAACAACGATTTGGTGTGGTTTGTGGGTCGGTGGAATAATCGGACCATATTTCTCCAAAACTGATGCCGGTGAGAACTTAACCGGTCATGATAACCGACTATTTGATGCCTGAAATTGAAGCTCATGATCTCGGCGACATTTGGTTTCAACAAGACGGCGCCACTTTCCACACATCGCATCAATCAATGGATTTATTGAGAGAGCACTTCGGTGAGCAGATAATTTCACGTTTTGGGCTAAAGTCTATCCCATTTCTATTTGGGCTAAGGACAATCCCGCTTCGATTCAGGCCTTAGAGCAAAACATCAGGCGTGGCTTTCTCCAGTTACCAGTCGAAATGCTCGAACGAGTAATCGAAAATTGAACTCAATGAATTGACCATTTGAGACGTAGCCTTGGCCAACATTTGAAAGAGATAATCTTCAAAAAATAAATACCAAAATATGTCCTTTCGACTGATAATGAAGATTCCGAATTAATTTTGAAGTTTCTGTGTTTTTTCTTTAAAAAAGTAGGGAATTTCGAAATGGATGATCATTTATATACTCTATAGTATAGAGTTTCTGGCGATTCCTTCTTAAATGGGAATGAGAATTTGTGGTTTGGCTCCTATTTGTATTTATTGTATAAACTTCTGCAGTTTGCTCTTTATGTTGTGGTATGGGGAAAACCTAGTGTTGCAATCTGGAAACTCACAACTTTATCGTAAGGTTGGACATTTTTGGTCTTTCACATATTCAGAACTTTTCGACGTAACTCAAAATATTCATCTCGAGCAAAAATAGAATCTTCATCTACAAGTAATAGTTTACCGCACGAACACTATTTCATCGGTCGTTCTCTTTCATGCCTTTGCATTACTAATTGAAACAGACATGTTGGGATAGGGGATCCCAGTAGCATTTTGGTCGACCACTTTTTGCCATTTTTCCGCTAGAGACATTATTTCATCAGAGTAAAACTTTCTTCAGTGTAAATTGAAATTTCGAAATTTTCAGAACGGAAGTGAACGAACCATTGTTGTGCTGCACGAACTGATACAGCATCGTCTCCGTAAACTTCACAAATTTCATTGGTGGCTTGCGTGGCCTTTTTTAGGAAAAAATTTCAAAATATAGCGATTTTCTTGATTATTTTCACCCATTTTTGAACAGCTGTAACTTTTTTCAACTTCCACGAATTTATTTATTTTTTTGGTTAAATGAAGCTTTCACCTTTCCAACACTCTATGGTATGACACAATGTGATTAGTAGCACTGGTGGTATACGACTGCAAAGACATCTATTGACAAAATACGAAAAGACTTTTCCGACTACCAATATGAAGTCCTTCACTTTTTCAAAGATATAAACGGCAACATTAGCGTAATTCCCAAGTCGCCTCCAGGTACTTTGCCATGCCTTCGTTCAGCACAACATCACTTTTTTTAAGCTAGAAACGGCTGCACTAGCGGCTCTGTTATTAAGACCTAGAGTGACAATATCATATGCGTATCCCAGTATACGTAACATTGTACATATACAGAGTAGACAGCGCCACTGTCACAGGTCAAACACTGAGTGCGTTCCAGCCGGCGATTTTTATTAGCAAAAGCAATGAGTTCCGTGATATTTTATGCAGCGGCATAGACATAAAATTTTATGCAATACCAATAAACGCAATGTATATAATAGGCCTTCTGCAGTCCGAGAAATAAGTGTTTTCAGAACGATATCAAGCGATGCTGCGGAAGTCTGCCGCCTATTGATATCAAGGAAAACGAATTCGCACGACTATACTAGCTATCAGAGTCGTCAGCGGAAAACAGCAAAGAGGCTTACAATGTGGCAGCAGCGGTGACAAACCTTATCCAAAGGGCAATGGACCTACAGACTGATCCTAGACATTCGTGAATAGACAGACGACATGGGGACCTGAATTTCCACCTAACCCAAATACTGAGAGGCCGTGATTAGAAAGTATCAGTTCCAAATTAATCATAACATTGGTAAGTATTATCTGACGTGTACAGAGTTCATAGAAGACCCTGAATACGTTTTCTTTCAGTGCCGGTATTGTGAGGGTGGAAAATCCTCCTATAAATGAAAATCTCTCAGGGAGGCGTCAGCTTTAATTATGACAAAACTAAGAAACTTACAATAGATTATGAGTCAGTCAGTCCGTACAATAGAAGAGACTTTTTCTCTCCCATTAACACCTAATTCGGTGACCCGTGATAGAGACATAAATTGAGAATAGATTAGGTTTAGCGGATTAAAGTTCCGCACTTTGGCTTATCAGTCCCAATCAAATGGGCTTAAGTCTTCCATACAATACTGTCGAGAGAACCAAATTTGCAATGTTAAGAAGGCTGACCCCGCGAAAATTAATTCTTGTAACGTCATCAGCTGGAGTTTTATAACTTAGTTCCTAGAATCAATTTTTGTGGACTGCTTGATTGACGCTCACTAGAACGCAGATATTATGGGGTTCAAATGTCGGTGAACTCTTTCAATTTCTGACGGACCAAGGGTTGGATCAAAAATAGTTTAACTAATATTTTATGGTTTCACAAATAGCAATAAATCAAAGTAGCCATTCCACTCTAAGCAATATATGGGAAGATCTAAATTTGACTCAACTTAAAGTGTTATATGGAATTCTCGGAGGCTTTCGAAAGAGTCTTCACCGTTAAAAATGGTGTTTATATTCTTAAAATGGTGTTTATATTTTTAACCAAAATCAAATATTTCATGATAACTCAGCAATGACCTGCCACCATTTATGTCACCAAATTGGACTTAATTGCCTTTTAAACACTTAAGCTTGGCTTTTTATTAATTAGACTCACCATTACTAACTTCGCTGTCTTGCCGATTGGCTCTGTTAACTGTCCGAGCGGCTTTGAGTGAGCTCAACAGCGCAGCGTCAGCGGCGACAGCATACAAACTGCCGCCCGTCTACCTATGAACATGTGCTCGTATTTTCCAATCAATTGCCTTCCGCCACTAATAAAACTATTAAGCAGCACTTAGCCAAGTTAGTGGCATGATATAGTGTTCGAATTGCATTGCTGATTGATATATCGCTGTTAAATGCATACAAATCTGTATAAATATACATATGTATGCCCACAAATATAAAGACAGACACAGACGTTGTGGCAATCGTCATTACCCATATATTAACGTATTGCAATAACTTAACGGAAATGGGTATTTTATTAATTCTACAAGACAGTTGCAAGCAAACTTACATGCAACACGCGCAAAAACGCGCTCATATTTTCACTATTACCACCAATGTTGTGGCTGGCCACTGTCGCTGTGACTGTGGCAACTATACGAGTATGCGTGGATTTGCTACCTGCCTCATCATCATAACTGCCGTTCGCCTACCAGCTGATCTGCGATTCGTAAGTGACTGTTCAATAAAAATTGCAATGCTAAGCTATGCCAATTTATTAAACATAAATTCAATGGCAGCGAACATTGTTTGTGCCACAAAATTAATTCGTTGCGAAATGCGTTGGCTCGACGCTGCGGCGCAGGCGCAATGGTAGAAATAATTGGTGGCAAGAGGGTGGCAACACTGCCAGCTGCCGGCAGCAAATGATTGCTTGCTGAACTAGAGGCAATTGGCTGTGAGAGCGCGCAACAAAAAAAAAAAAGAGAATAGCATTATTCAACTATGCGTCAATGGCGCACACATGCACCACAACGCTGCCGCACCACACAACACGGCACGTTTACTATGCCAAGGCTGCACTGAGTGGCGGCCGACCGCTTGATGGGATGAACAGCGGCCGACTTGTTGCCAGTCACACTGACTAACCGACCGGGCGCTCGGGCCGGCTGCCGTTGGTACACGCCGACGCTGCTGACGGCGTGCGCGCAGAAATGAATTGAGCGCACGCAGAAATGGAGCACCTGTCATTTGACGGTGACCCAACAGAACGACTAACCGCACGCCGTCCAGTCGCGCCGCCACACCGCCTTACTTGAGCGCGCATCTTCTCTGGTTGGCGTTGCGCGCAATGCGTGGCGTTAACCAGTTTGCCTTTGGCTGGCTGCGCGCACACGATTCGTGGAATTAAAACTTTTATACGTCCACAGCTATGCCATTGGCGTCGGTGTAGGCCTGGCTGCGCTGCGCTGGTACGCCTACGGTACGCATGCGACGCATGCAACGTCCCAAATGCAATGTTGTTTTGCGGCAGCGCAGTTAACTAGCAAACGACAGGAAGCGCACAGTAACAGGAATTTTCATTATTATTACCATTCCAGTAGCTGCAGTTATAGCCGTCGGTTGCAAGGCGGCGCGTGAGCTCCCCACGCATGCGCGTAGCCAAGGAATACTGGCCACTGGCCACCGGCCACATCGCATGGTCGCAAATGCTGTCCCACCATGACTGCGTGAGGCGCATTTGCGGCATTGTTGTTGTTGGTGGCCATGCTATCGGTAAATTGCGGAATTTCCAATTCGTAATAATTGCACTTGTTGCTCCAAAAACCAGCTCAGCAACAACAACAATAATAATGCACACAGCGCCAACATTGAATGTGGTCAACCGACGCAGCCTGCGAAGAGAGACGCAGCGCGCGGCGCAAACAAGGCGCATGCGCAACACACAACAGTCACGCATTGGCACGCATGCGCGCCACCTACCTTCGCCTAACCAGCACAGCAACAACAGAGGCGTTGCGCACAGACACACACACATAACTGCTGTCGCGTTGCGCCGGACCGGCGATACCGCAGGTGCAACGTGCAACCGTTGTAGCCTCGCTGCGTTCCATTCGCACGGTTTTCGGTCTATCCCCTCCACTTGCAACCTTAAAGTGGCCGCCGTTGTTGCCATTCCTTTGCGCCAGCCTTTCGCTCCCACTGCGTCCGTTGCTGCTGGTGCTCCTTGCAGCATTGCAGATAAATTATGTCGCTAATGCAAAGTGCTCTTCTTTCAGTTACTAGCTGCCGTGGCTGGACATATCACCTCAATCCCAACGCGCTGTGACTGTGGCCGTGGCTCGAAGACGCATGTCTCGCCGCTGCAACGGCTTTTCTTAAGCTTTATTGTCTCTTTTTGTTTATTTTTCGCCGCTTGTGCTTCCCGCCAGTTGGTTGCTTTTTCTTCGAGGCCGGCTGGTGGGCGCGCTGGCGCGTCATTAGGCGCAGAGTAGGCGTACATATTAGCGGTACAAGTTGCTCTGGGGACAACGACGACATAGACACTTTGTCACAGACATTTTAATGCTGCCAATGTAGTGCGCTCCCCCCGCCAATTATTCCCTAACCTGTCGCTTTTCTTGTTCAACGATACCGACGGTTAAGTCATTCAGCGCCTATATATGTATCTCCATATAGATACATACGTACAAATATTTTAATGCAGGTGCCAGGGTCTCATCGTGGCACCGCCGCGCACTGGTGACTGTGACTGCGGAGCGCGCGGTTCGCACGCAGTTTGAGTTTTGTTCGCCGCATTCTTGTCCGACAATGCGGCGGGCTTGATAAAGTGGCGTCGTTAAAAACGCTGTGACTCGGTACTAATTACTTGCCATGTACCCTTACAAAGTGGAGTTTCGTTGCGATGTGTTTATAAATTTAAGCTCTCTGCCTCTGTTAATCATATTTTATTTTAGTCTCCTTTATGGCAGATGGCTGCGTAAATTCTTTCGAGTTATCAACGGGATTATAACTGTAATCGCATTAGAAGCGTGGGAATGAATCGAGTTTTACTTGACTACACAGTTGCCTATGTAATGGTAATTGGCGATGTGGATTAAACGTCTAGCTGTCGTGGGACTAAATTGAAGAACTAATAATCCAAGCAAAATTGAGATTACGAAAAATCAATTACTGATGGCACGGTTTGAGTTAAATAATGCGAGAAGTGACCTAGAATAATAGTAGCTAGTAGAGATAGAAGAACCAAGGTAAGAAAGAAGTAATTGAAAAATAAAAAATACTAAAAGCTTTTACTGAAGTAAAGCTTACAATAAAGCTTTCTAAAAGTTTTAAGAAGTTCTGTTTATATGAGTTGTATAAGGTTTGTACAAATATTTTTATTGTAAACTGAAATGGCTTCGACCGAACTAAAGCTATGTAGAGAGCTTTTTTAAAGCTTTTAGAAGAAAATTTGTTAACAAGTTTTTCTGAAAATCTTTCTTATATTGTAAAAGCTTTTGAATTTTATTTTTATTATATGCTGAAAAAGCTTCCACCAACGTAAAGCTTGTGGAGAGCTTTTTTAAAGCTTTTTTATTAACAAGTTTTTCATAAAATCTTTCTGGGGTCAGATTTGAAGATCACGAAACTTTGTGTCTTAGCTTTCGTATTCTCCTCTCTTTAAGCTTTCCTCTAGTAAATACACACAATTCAAACATTTTCTCTCAACTAGAAATTTGAGAAGCTTATGTTATTATTATTGGTAATTAAGTCCTGGAAAAAGCTTTCACATTCAAAATAAATTCTAAAACCCTTGACGGAAACAAAGCTTTGAAGAAAGCTTTTACTAGAACCATTTTTAAAAAGTTATTTATAAAAGTTTCAAACTTGGAAGCTTTTTAAAAGATTTCATCAAAGCTTTCCTCCTATCAAAGTTTTCTAGAATTTATTATAAATTATTTTTAAGCTAATTACCATCGACATTGACCAAAGCAAAGCTTTGAGGAAGCTTTTAAAAGCTTTCACTAGAACCGTTCGCAAAATCTTGTTTATAAAAGTTTGAAACATAGATCTCATAAAACTTTTGTGTCTTTTCTTTCGTATTCTTCTTCTTTACATCTTGATAGTAGTAAAGGAAACATTAAAAACATTTTATCTCGAATAAAGCTTTGTGGCAAATTGTGTTAAGGCTTAAAGAAAATATTGTAGCAAAAAGTTATTTATAAAGTTTGCTTGGTCCAAATTTAATATCACTTAACTTATCTACACATATCTTCGCAATTAATATTTTCCATCCTGAAAAAACATTCCTACAAGCTGTATATAGCTTCAAGAATCATTTGAAAAGTGTCTTCACATCAAAAATATTTATAACATTGTTCACTTTAAGTTGATCACATAGTATGTATACAAATTTTCTGTAATACAGTAAGCCACTTCGGTATACTTTCAATTGTCGCCGTAGATTCAACGAATCTAGACACTTCAAATGAGTTTGAGAGCATATCTTCTTATTCAAAGAGTACATATAACTCTTATAACCTGTACGTTTAAGTAAGGATCCTAAAGCTCCAATTTAAACAGTGAAACTTTCAAGATCCCACACCATTTCGATCTTTTTTAGACTACAGATCCATTGTATTTCATCATATATCTTCGGCATATAATTTTCAGAGTAGGTCTTTTCAAGGTGTATCTAAACCTAACATATAGTATATTAGTACGTTCTCTCCAGACAAGACTTTCAGAAGCACTGCAAAGACTGGCTCCAGTTGTGTCCATTTAGTTCGCAATGTTTTACTAGACAGGTGTTTCCACATGCCACTCTCACTATACCTTCAGAGATGCGTACGAAGAGAATGAGATTGGTTTCTGATATGATTTTCCACGCACTTTTGAATTATTAGCGATTTAATTTCTAGAGATTGTAATGACTGATTAAACTAGTTTCAATAATTACCATTAAAGGTTTTATTCTAATCTGTATAAAGGCTAAAGCCTCGGGTTGAAAAGTGTTCGAAAAGTTATCCGCATATTTCATGATTAGACTTTTTTGGGTGTCTGACCACAGAGGTATTTCAGAAAACTGTAAGGCTGATGAGGCAGTTCAGTCTGAATAACAACAGAATGGGAACGGCCCGGAGCTCATTTGGCTTCAGACTAAATCAGAGCTAATCGCAGGAGGGTACAGGGAATTCTTCGCTCTCATCAAGGACTACCTTTTAGTGATTTTAGGAAAAATGATTGGAATAGGAATGCAAAGTGTATGGACATAGTAAAATTCTGAAACAGCTCTATACAAATCTAAATAGATTAAACTATATCCTCGCAAGGATGGATTTCATGGGTTACTTCCCGGCAAGAAGTAAGAGGTTTAGAAGGGTAGAATAGCGATTCTATCTCAATCTATACCAACGGGTCCAAAATTAACTGCGGACGGGGCACGGGTATGCTCCGAAGGTATTAATATCTCTCTCTATCCCTCTACCAAACTCAACTAGCGTTTTCTCAGTCAAAGTACTAGGTATAGAGAAAACCTGAGCCTATTCAATAACTACATCAGGATTCAGAAAGCGACCATTTACAAAGACAGCCAAGCGGTATTACTAACATTTTCGTTGCTAAAGATAAATTTTCACATAGTGAACAAATGTAGGTGGGCTTTAATCACACTGACAGGTTAAACTTGTTCATAATTTGCGTTTCCGATCAGAGGCAACGAAAAAGCAGACGAGTTTGTCAAGTCAGGAGCCTCTTTAGACGAATCCGAGGCAGAGATAATAACATGTTCCCGCTAGAAACGAGGGGGCTCAATACACTATTTGAACAATTAGCTCCGAACAGATGGAAGTCTATAACAAAATGCAGTATAGCGAAACAGATATAAATAAAGTATGACGAGACAATCATTAAGGACTTATTACGTAAGTCTAGGAAAAGTATACACAGTAAAAAAATGGTTTTACACTTGCTCTATGAGTGTCCAGCTTAATCAGAAACCAGACATCGAACTCTTGGAATCCAAAGTACCAAACTATTAAAGGTTTCTGGCTACAAAAGCAGCATAACACAGATAAGTAGATTTGAACGATAAGACGTGATTTGAAGATTTGAAAATCTTACATTAGTATATAAAACTGGGTTATCTGACCTAATTGATCACAGAAGGGCTGCATTCCCATCCACCTAATTATATGAGCCCCAGAACCGCTCCATTGTGCTGTTTTCGTGTCGTCGATGCTCATTTTTCTTGCTCAGAGTTGTGCTGAACCTTCAGGTGGTGCTCGGACACTATTATCAGTGATATGTATAGTACATACTAAAACCACTCCGATTAAGATGGTTATTTATTATAATTTTCCTAAACTTTAAACGCTCAAGTATGAAATATCAGAAATTACTGATCACAAGAAAGTTCCTTAGGGGCATCTCGAAAGACTTGGCTTATTAAAAACTCATTAACTTTGACTAACACCTTTTCAGCAATTAGTTTCTATTAAATCGGAAAACTCACTGAATTCTATATATTAATTTATACTTTCCAACAGCACTATTATTCTACAAAGACGCTTTGCGGCGCGTTGAAAAGAATTGCGAGCGAATGCAATTTTCAACGCCTTTGCATAGACATAATTACAACTTGTCCATTTCAATCGACAAACGCCGCCACCTTTAATTGCGATGCCGCGCCAATCAACGATCTTCCTTCATGCCACGTTAGAAAGACTCGCTCTACACATACATATTGGTATACAGGCATGGGTCCAAAGGGGCCAAGATGAATGTGAATTAAATTGCCACTTTTCGCCGCGTTGGCAACTCCTCGGCCTGGCAACTGCAAATTTTCTAGCAAGCTTTGATGAAATTGAATTTATTGTGTTAAACACAACCGCGTTCTGTTGTTGTTGCTGTCTTTTTGCGGCATGTTGGCAGTATATAATTGCACACCACCCATTCTTGGCGGTTACCAAACGGAATGTCGAAAGCTCAGCGGAAACAAAAAAAGACTCGCAATAAATTACAACAAATAATCGAGCGTCAAGTGTACAAGCAAAGAGCCAAAGTCAAGAGTGTTAATGTAAAATGTTTGATGCGCATCGATCAAAGTGGCGGCGCCGAGCGACCATGGCGAAAACACACTTATAACGCCAACGGCCTTCAAGCGGCGCTTAGCAAATGGAAATGTTGAAATATTTAAATGTCAGTAAGCAGCGAGGTCATGGCAGAAGCCAACGGAAGTTGTTAGATAGACAATAAAGGAGAGTGACGAAGAAGATTGACATTACTTGAAAATAATTCAATTTGTATATTAACCTTCCAAAGAGCATAAATAGAATGTATATACACAACCTAGTTCCTCAGTTTTTGAGATATCGATCTGAAATTTTGCATACGTCCTTTTCTTTCCAAGAAGCTGCTCACTTGTCGAAACATTTTCTTATTTCAAATACTTTTTTATTTTACAAGATATCTTCACAAAGTTAAACATGGATTATTGTCCGAAACAACAGTACATTCTCCGGAGAAACTGCAAAGATTAGCAGCAGAGGTCAAAATTGGACAATGGGAGTGCCACAGCCCACCCTTGGGTAAAATTCTATATCTCAGATTCTGCTCGAATAGATTCAACCAAACTTCGTACTAACTGCCATTCTTATACAGCGGTGAGAAAATGGGCGAAATCAACTATGCTTTCTTTCCATATAACACAATTCTAAATTCCATCGAATTATTTCACTTAACCGTATACAAATCTAATATCAAACAATATATTGGGATAAAGCTTCACACAAGTAATACCTTTTCGATATGTTACCAATCAAGTCTAAAAATGGACATAGTGGAATCATATCAGTTCAAGCCCACAGATATTGAATATGTGAGTCTCAATGGCCAAGGGTGACTTTCCTCCAAAAATATTGGTCAATCTAAGAGGTTTCTTATTGAAATTCATATAATATGTTTTTCCAGTAATAATATGTCATCTTCTTCTTTTTCTTTATTGGCGTAGACACCGCGGTGACCGAGTTTACAAGCGCCAGTCGTTCCTGCTTTTCGCTGCTTGGTACCAATTGGAGATTTTAAGTGTAACTAAGTTTTTCCACCTGGTCTTTCCAACGGAATGGAGGTCTTTGCCTTCCTCTGCCTCCACGGCGGGTACTGCATCGAATAATCTCAGCGTTGACCTAGCCAGCGTAGCCGTTGTCTCTCAATTCGTTGAACTATATAAATGTCGGAGGACTTTACTTCTCAATTTCCTACTCAGTCCGAAGTAGCACCTGGCGGCAAGAGTTATTTTCCGTTAGATTTCAAAGCATTGTTTTTGGTATTAATACTGGTTCCAAGATAGACGAAGTTATATACGACTACGAAGTAATGACTGTCAACAGTGATGTGGGAGCCAAGTCGCGAGTTGGACGACTGTTTGTTTGATGACAGGAGATATTTCGTTGTTTCGTTTCCCTTGTTCACTACCACACCCATTTGATTCACTTCATTATCCAGTCTAGAGAAAGCAGAACTAACAGCGCGGGAGTTGTGACCAATGATATCGATATCATCGGCGTACGCCAGAAGCTGGGCACTCTTATAGAAGATTGTATCTTCTCTATTCAGATCTGGAGGTCGAATTATTTTCTCTAGTAGTAGATTAAAGAAGTCGCACGATGGTGAGTCGCTTTGACAGAATCCTCGTTTGGTATCGCACGGCTCGAAGAAGTCCTTCCCGATCGTGAGAGAGCTTTTAGTATTATTTAACGTCAGTTTACACAGTCGTATTTGTTTAGAAGGGATACTAAATTCAGGCATAGCGGATCCATTTCGTGCTGTCAAAAGCAGATTTGAAATCGAGGAAGAGGTGGTATGTCGATTCTCTTTTCACGGGTATTTTTCAAGATTTGGCGAATGGTGAATATCTGGACATTTATTGATTTTCCGGGCCTAAAGCCGTCTGATAAAGTCCAATTAGATAGAACCTTATTTGCGATGTTGAGGTGGCTTATTCCACGGTAGCTGGCGCAGATTGTGGGGTCTTCCTTGTTATGGATTGGGCAGAGCACACTTAAATTCCATCGTCGGACATGCTTTCGTCTGACCATATTCTACCAAGAAGCTCATGAAGGATACTTATCAGTTCTTCGCTGCGGTATTTGTATAGCTCGACCGGCAACTCATCGGTCCTCGCGGGGCGGATAATTGCTTGCTTCGGACTTCTTCATGGTCGGGCAATGAAATGTCCGCTTCATCGTCATCGATTGCGGAATCGCGGTCACCATCTCCTGATATTATGATTTTACTGCTAATAATATGTGGCAATGTCGAAAATGGGTTGAAATATGTAATATATGGATTTCTAACTTCCCGTTGCCTTTCTACCGTATACCATATATCGCTCAATATATATCACACTAAACAAAGGTACTATGTATATACTTAAGAATATGATGACTTCCGATATTCTTGCTGATTTGTTTGTGTGCATGCAACATGAAATGAATTCCATACCATAATGCGCCTAATACACTCATTTTCATAAATATCTCCAACATTCTCCAAGTTCCTTTCGCGCTCTCACTCTTCACCACTTTCGCTGTCCAACAGCTCAATGCAACCGGCAAGTACTTCGAAGCTCGCTACAACATAGACTTAGCGTTGGATAAATACCCTTGAAATTTTTTAATGCCACAATCTTTAGCGAACAACAAATATAGGAACAACAACAAATAGTCCGACAATATTGACTGAAGATGCGCCAAAG
Source organism: Bactrocera neohumeralis (assembly GCF_024586455.1). Taxonomy (NCBI): domain Eukaryota; kingdom Metazoa; phylum Arthropoda; class Insecta; order Diptera; family Tephritidae; genus Bactrocera; species Bactrocera neohumeralis. The sequence goes on from NC_065923.1 coordinate 30,830,228, forward strand.
ATGAAGAAATGCATAACACTCAAATGGGAAGCCAAAACAACAAAAAAAGTCAAACAGAGGCGTTGTGGCAACATAAGCAGGCGCGCGCTGAGAGGAGCGGTGGCACTGTGGCGGCTGCAGTCAAGCAGAACGAACGAAAAAATATGTTCACAGCCATAATAAAAATGCCAGAAGGGACATTAGCGCGAAGGAGTTGCTGCCGCAGAGTGTTGCTGTTGTTGCTGCTATTTCAGCACTCAATCGATTTTGTTGTTGTTTTTTTTTGTTTTGATTGGCCGCCTTCAGCGCATTGTTGCTGCGTTTTATCGCACTTTCAATATTGTTGTTGGCAATTTATTTTTGCGCTCGGTCGTGTTGCAACTGAAATGTGTGTTTGGTGTTGTTGCTGTTGTTGTTGCAGCTATTTAGTAGCTCTGCGCTTGTAGCTTATGTCAACAAAACATCATCCGGTTGGCAGTTTTTTGCCACCGCCGGCACACCAACATACTACATATTTGTGTTTTTGTTGTTGTAATGTTGCTTATTGTTGTTGCTTCCTCAAGTGTTTGCATGGGAAATCTGCACTTGAATTTGTTGTGTTTGTATGTTTGTGTGCGCATTTTTGCATTTGTTGTTGTTGTTGCTTTATGTAGTTATTACTGCTGCATTGTTGTTATTATTATTATTACAACTGTCGCTGTTGGCTATTAACTGCGCTACAGCGGCGCACCGAGTTGCCATCTTCACGCGCGTTCAACTACTTAGGAGCGAGTATGTTGCCTGCGAGCGCTGCCACCGTTGCCATCGTTGTTGCCACCGTTTGTTGCTGCCACTGCTACTGTCTTGTTCTTATTGTTAATATTGCTGTTGTTGTGTTGGCCACTGTTTCGCCTGCATTATGGGCGTTTTTCATAAACATAATTCGTTTTTTTGCTCTTCTCCTCGTTTCCTTACCGTCGTCACTTCCTTCCTTTCGTCGCCTTTTTGCCTCAGCGCTGCCCACATAAGTCTACGAAAGCCACCATGTTGCTCAATGCCACATAAGCGGTTGTGTGCCTTCTTATTTACTCCTTTCTGTGCGCATTGTTGCTGACCGTTGCTCTCGTTTTTCGCCTTCGTTCGCTGGCTATTAATTCATGCGGCGCAATTTATCACTTTTGGTTGTTTAACACATTAACAATTTTTATTCCTCTCGGCACTTGGCCGAAGCACCACAGCCGGCATTACATCGCAAGTTGAAAGCGAAACGATTGTCCATGTCATTGTAAGTGAATGTCTGACATTTACAACAAATTTCGGCCGAAACGAACAGCAAACAGGCATAAAAAAGGAAATTGCAGAAACGAGGTCCGTTAAGTAAATCTCGGAGAAGTTATAGAGTTCTCACAAGCTTTAAGACCGCCCTAAGCGATGTAAAATAAATAGTAATATAAGGAATTTAACTTTATTCTCCGGTCATTAACCATTTTTCCTCGAGCAAAAAAAAAGTTAAATGAATCGTATCCAATGGGTTATGATTTCAACACAAATAATATTCGCCAAATTCCAGAAATTGGCATAGTCTACCAATGGATGCGAATAAGGCGTGAAACTTCTACACCAAAGTTATTCTCTCAAATTGAGCTCTGTTATCTCATACGGGATCAAGTTAAGACTGATAAAACAATGCATTAAAGTGTCGGAAATTTAGAGATATTGTTTTGGTGACATTTGTAGAAAATTTCCGAACTTAGTATGGTCCTCAAATACTGCAATTCATAGAAGTTATAGATCTTATCAATGTTATAGTTTTTCCGGAAAGTTTGGGTTGGAAAAGTTAAGTATTAACAGTCGAATTTTCCCTATATAACCAAAAACCACCAACTTATGAAGAAATTGTCCAAAATATGCTGACAAACTTCAAGAAGAAGAAGTGTACCAAGTTAGATTGTATTCGCAACCATTCGGCTACATTTTCGGAATATTTAAATAATTATATTGAAAACGGAAAGCGCTGTTCCACTAAGATCTAAAAGTGATGGAAGAAAGGTATCAAGATTGATCGAATCATCACATGATGGCGGTTTACAGCTGATAAAAAGTTATCTATGCAAACAAGGAGACCAGGCAAGGGTTGACATAAGTTATGACATAACCTTATGGAAGCTTATATTCGGACATTAATCAGGAATTCGTCTTAACTGAATCTGTACGGCCTAAAATTTGGCGACGTGCATTGAACGTAGTTGAAGACCAGCCAGGGTTTTAACAAGACGAAGATGAGAACAGCCATTAGCCTGCCAGCCATTTCGGTGAGATCGGATTCTTACCCACTGAAGTGATAGAATTCTGCTCTTTCTAGCACTTTATTATAACTGATCCATTCCGGGTTTCCAGTAGACCATAATCAGAATCTTACTGACCTCGATTCTGAGGGACCCTTGCACAGAGTTTTCGTCGACGTATGTGCAAGTTAAGTGCTGGTCGCTGTGTGATCCCATGTCACTTTGTTGCCTCCCTCTTTGGGTATGTTCTCCCTCGGTGCAACCCTGGTCGTGGACACTTATTTGAAGGCGGCAATTGTTCGCCTCTTCGCCGGAGGTTAATTGGGCGCATCTCATCTCGAACACAAACGTTACCTTCGCCATCGAAAGCGAGTGAAGCTTTAAATTTACCTAAAATATATACCTTATCAACATACATATACGTCAATAGCCAAGCCGCAATTGAAGTAATAATCTCACATCGCATTACTTCAGAAGATGTCCTAAGAAGCAGAGAGGCATTAGATAAAGTGATGAGATTGCTAAAAGTGTCATTCCTTGGCTGCCGAACCAGTTCAGGAAATACGAAAGTCGCTCAAAAGACACAATAAAATTTCCGGAAAGTCTGAGACATGGATCAGAGTGAGATGGAATGTCTTGGAAGATGAAGAATCGCCAATCGTGCAAGGAAGCGGAAGGAAAATACACAACTTTCTACACGTACGGTCTCGAAAAAACTGTAGGACGGCTTTAAGCCTAGTCACAGATCACAGCTTACTGACATAACATGCCGTATGGCCTTTATTAACTATGACACATGTATAGATGGATGTTTTGAAAGCTCGTCGTCTGCAATGCAAGGTGAATAACGGGTGATCCAAGCAAAGGTACTTTTTCACTAGCCTTTTTTTTTTTGACAGTTCACGCGTGAGTCGTATGAAGCAGTCATGCTATTTTTGTTCAGTGTTGTTTGGCATTTCGTCGTGGAAGAATTTACACTTGAACAAAGTTTAAAAATCGTTCAACTTTGTTACGAAAGAATGTGTTCTCGAAATAATGTGTTTCGCGCGCTTCGCTCAGCTTATGGTCACCATAATCGGCCTACTGAGCTTACTATTCGTAACATCATCACCCATCTTGAGACCCAGCATTCATTATTGGATAATATTCGACCGAATAGGCCACGTCCAGTACGCAGTGAAAAGGATATCAGCTGTAGCAGAGAGTGTATACGAAGACCGTTAATAATCGATTCGATGCCGTTCGTAGCAACTTAGACTGACGTATGAAACGACTTGGCGTATTTTACGTCGAGATTTTTAATTTAAAACGTACAAAATACAGCTTGTGCAAGAACTGAATCCGTCCGAACCTCTCAAGCGACTACTTGCTCTTTAAAAGTTCCAAGAAAATCCAACGTTTTGGAGCCAAATTTTGTTCAGCAATGAGGCTCAAATCTGGCTCAATGGGCACATAAACAAGCAAAATTTTCACATTTGTATACAAAGAGCAACCTGAAGAGATTCAAGAGTTGCCAATTCATCAAGAAAAATCAACGGACTCAAGGGATGCACCATCTGAGACGTAGCCACGGTCATCATTTGAAAGAGACTATCTTCAAAAAATAAATGCCAAAGAATGTTCTTTCGAATGATGATTAACATTCCTCAAAATCAGTTCTCATTAAATAAAAACCGCCACTCGGAATTCCTTCAAATCACACTGCATCGGTGCTACCAGATTTCTCTCCGGGATACCGGTGCCGCATGTTAAAGCTACCCACATCGGTCGACAAGTAATATGTAAATATGTTTACACGCTTACTTACACACACGAAAAGATGTCTCGTTTAGATAAAAATCATCTCTGCAGCATTTCAACAATGTCATAATTTTTCCGGCGATAAATGAGCTGAGATATAAAATGCCAGTTGACCAACCAACTACAACAACATATGTACTTCTATGCATGTATAATACATGAGGCAGCGAGCAGCTCAGCTACATTGGCGACTCCCCCGTCTTGCACAGCGCTGGCTTGGTTGTTGTATAGCGCATATTGTTGTTGCTAGTTGTTGGTGCTCATGGGCAGCTGCTTTCCTGCTGGCCGCCTTCATGTAATTAAATGCCGTCAATTAATCAAATGCCGCAAGAACAGCAACAAACGAGCAGAAAATGTTCGGAATTAATACGCGTTCAAAACGAAATGACCGGCCGAAAGCCGAAAGCCGAAATCACAGCGCGCTGTGGCGTCGAAGAGCGAGCTGTGGCAATGGAAACAACAAATAAATGAACAACAAAAACAACGATGCAACATAAAATCAACAGAAAATCTCATTAAAATATGCAACGCTGCGCTGCGCCATACGCTTAACTGTTATCGCTCGCATTGCTGCCACCGGCACTGCTGTTGACCGTCGCAAATGCCCGGAGTGTCCCACTGGTATGTCGCTATGCGTGTGCCCCTTAAACCGTCTCCTTAAACAGTTGCTTATTACAAAAACACAGTGAATGCTGCATATACAACGGCACAACGCTGTTGGTGACATTCTTGCAACAACCCATGTCGTTGCCGCTGCACGAAAAATCGTGGGAGCAATTATAATTATTTTTAATTCGGCGTGCAACTTGTACGCCGGTCAACGTAGAGTCGCTGGAGCGGCACGCAAATGACGCACACGACGCATAAAATGTAGGATGAGCTACAGATTGTTGCAAGCAACGATTTTTATCTGTGGCGCATAATAATAATTCTTAAAGTGATGGCATTGCGGCGGCGGTGCGCGGCGGCAGTAACAACAAACTACCATAAAAAGCCATGTGAAGGCAAGCTGAGCGCGTTGGCGGCGCAGGAGTTGTGCGAAGGAGTGCGAACGACGGCAGACAATGAGTTGTAGGAATTTAAATTCATCGGCAACATTAATTGTCACTGTCAGTCCGTTTGTCCGCAGTTGCTACGCGCTGCCACACTTGCCCATATGAAAGCAACAACGGAGAATACGAAATGCTATAAGCATGAAAAATCCTTTGCCCGCCACCGTGGATCCTTGACCAGCCGCACACTTAAGCCGACAGCAGACCCTTTGGGACGACGCGCGCGCTTGCATACTTGTAGTTGTAAACTGATATCATAATATGCGCCGTCAACAGTGCAACAAAATTTATAACTCATTTCGCGAGTCGACGGCAGGCGCGGTGGCGACGGTGCGCCTGTGAACCGACGACCTTACACATGGGCTTTTTGCGCTGCGACCGAGTTCTCAAATGGCTACCAGTCGGTAGTGTTGCTTTGTGGATGTTGGCGCCACTCAAGCTGCATGCTGCTCATGATGTGTTGCGCAACGGAAGGGTCGACCCCCCGTTGAAGTGCCAATGAGCTGTTAATGTTGGCGAAAATTATCATTTTTTTCTACCTGCTGTTGCAAGTAGTTGCAAGTAAATATGTTTGGCCATTGAAGATGTGCCGAACAATGGTTAAAAACTTATAAAATTGTATTGTATTTAAACAGGTCTTTTGGGCTTTCAGCAGTTTTAATGATACAATATTTTAGTCTAGCTTGAAAAAGCTTAAAATTATTTAAGTAACGTTGAAAGAACTCCACTTCGGTTAGAAAAATATTGGTGGTTTCATCAATTGGATAAACTACAGCACTTCATACATATTTGACTGTTAAGCACTCCTTAGTTCTAACGCGAATGGAAATAAATTTTGAGTGGTACAGAACATTCAGTGAAGGTCGTGAATTCATCGAAGACTTGTGTCATGCGAATCGCTCATTCTCCTCTGTTAATGATGATAGCATCGAAAAAGTTAAAGAAACAATATTTGAAAGTCGTCGTGTTGGCATTAGAAAGATATCAGATTATCTCCAAATCTCTTATGGCTCGACTCAACACATTTTGTTTAATTTTGTGGATATGAAGTACGTCAATGACAGACAAATATGAAAAGACCTGAATTATTTTCAACGACGAATACGAGTACAGTTCGGAAAAGATATTCTTGACAACGGAGCAGAGGTACCACACAATCACACACAGCTGTTGACCAGATAAGGTTCATGAATATAACTTCAAAACTTTCCAACAATCCAGTGCTCCGAAAAGAGCCGAAACTGAAGAAAAAGACATTCGCTGGAATGGATTAGACATTGGATGCTTGGATTGTCTCAGGCGAAATGAATGTTATCTGAGCGTGTATGAGAACAAAAATGCCAAATTTTACGATAAATTTGTGACTTGCTAAATTACAACACTCGGCTTGCCCGAATTCTGAAATATAAAAGGCAACCTGCATAGTAAATTTAATATTAATTATACAATTTACAGAAACTGTATATTGTGTATAAAGTGTATAGATATTTTCGGAACAAAGAGAGCCATAAGCACAGCGGTCCTCATATTCGGTAATTGCGTGTCTTAAAAGTGCTTAAATTAGAGTTCTGTCTAAGGATTAAGCGAGTTCAATAATTCAGCGAAGAGTCTAGCGAGGTACAAGACAGCCAAAAGCCCGCCAATCAAGATCTGAACTTTGGGCACTGGTAATCTGGAACTTAAAATTTTGACTTTTGACGATTGTGACAAAAACATGCCCGGAAATTGCAAATAAAATGCAAGATATTTAATTATTCATTAATATTCATTTTGTTGCATTAAAAGTAATCTCCAACAAATGTAATACATTTACTCCAACGATATTTTTACTCCTTGAAACACTTTTCATAACCATTTTTGGAATGACTTTCAGCTCCTTCAGGGATTTTTGTTTTATTTCTTCGATCAACTGAAAACGGGTTCCACGGAGCGGCAATTTCAGTTTAGGGAACAGAAAAAAAATCACGCAGAGCCAAATCTAATGAGTAAGGTGGTTAATAGATGGTATTCATTGCGTTCTTGGCTTTAAATCCGGCACAATCGTGGCTCGATGCAATGATGCAATGATAATCGTGTAAAATTCATGAATTGTTCTTACATAGTTCTGGCCGTTTTCGACGGATGTTCTCACACAAACGCCTCAATACGGCCAAATAGAACTCCTTATTGACCGTCTGTCCCTCCGGAACAAATTCATAATGCACCAAACCACGAATATCGAAAAAACAATGAGCATCACCTTGATTTTTGAGCGAATTTTCCGGGGTTTTCTGATTTCGTCTCGTTTTTTGCCCTCCATTCCAATGGTTATTGACTTGTTTGCATGCAAGGCTCATAAACCCATGTCCCGTCGGCAGTTATAATGCTCTCCAAGCAATCGCGTCAATTTCGTGAAATCCATCCCTTTGATGTTTAAGATGAACCGCGTTTTGGAAGGGCAATCGTCGAAAATCACGATGAAATAGAGAAAATCGTCGAGTCCGAGCTTCGCACAAGCGCTGCTTCGATTGCTAAGAAGTTAAACATAGGACAAAAAAATATTTCATATCATTTAAATTTGGCTGGATATAAAATGAAGTTCGAGGTATGGGTGTTCCACAAGTTAACGCAAACAAAACTCAGGGCTCGAATTTCCATAAGCAAATCGCTGCCGAATCATAACAAAATCGAACCGTATATGGAATATATAGTTGCTGTCGATGAAAAGTGGATCACCTGCGACAGGGTCAAGCAAATGCGAACATGGTCGAATCACGGTGAGCCGACTGCGCTGGTAACCACGCCAAGATTTACAGTCAGGAAGGTTCTGTTATGTGCTTGGCGAGTTTAACAGGATATCGTTCACCTTAAGCTACTTCTCTACTGCCAAACTTTTTATTTGGATAGTTGATGGTACAAAATTCAACCTACTGAAGGAAGCAACTGCCCAGAAGTGAAATTGTGTTCCAACAGGACAACGCCAAGCCACACAGATCAATAGTGAAAGACGAAAAGTTTTGGGTGCTTGATTGTTATTTTCTTATCCATTCACTTTATAGCCCGAACCTGGTGCTAAATGATTCCTACAAGTTTCAGTTTATGATCAAAGATTTTACTGTTCGAAAATGCGTCTCGAAAATCGCCTGTCAAATATGTTTTGCCCATTTTGACAACGTTTTCTATGAGATTGGCATTATGAAATTAGCTTCGCTTTATCGAGCGATACAGAAAAGATCTCACCTAAATCGGATAATTCTAAATATTCTTAATAAGTGGTTTAAATGGATGAAATAAAGAGTATCTTCTAAGCCAATACACAATTGCAATATTTTCAACAAGACACCGCTTTACTTTTATTACACACCCGAATACTGCTGCTTTGCCAAGCAAGTAGCTAAATGCCTTCCTCCTTTACACCTTTATTTCTATTTTCACCACTCCGCTTGCAAACATATCTACACATCCATTCAAGTGTGTGAGCGTAACTATTTTTGTATGCGTTCCAATTAAACGCTACAATCAGCTGCATAATTAACTGATTCGCTTTAAGGCGCTTAATTTGCATGTCGGGAAAGGCAAGCAGCGTTGCACTTTCCATTTATTTCGCATGGTAATTTTGTTGCATTTTCATTGTTCGCTTCTGTGTTACAACTTAATCGCCTCGGTAAGCTGCTGTTGTTCAACTAGTAAATGTTTACGCCATTCTTGGCTTGGGGGATAGTTTAGGAAGTACTGAGGCTTATATAGGTGGAGAAGAATAAAGCAAGCCAGATTGAATAAAAAAGTTATTGGATATTTAGCATATATTAGAGGCCTCCGCACCAAGTCTATCGCCCATTTTTAAGCCATTCGTATAAATGTTTAGAGAGTTGCGGGTAGCTAACATACTTTTACGCCAACCATCTTTTTCTATATTTACTTTCAAGCTTATTTCCAAGTTGAAAAGTGGGATCATGTTCCTTTACCGGAAAGCTAAATGGAATATGTAAATTCTCCTACAGCCAATGCTCATACCGCCGATTTTGCTGCGCAGTTTTCAGCGAAGAGATCTATAGGTGGCAGGTTTAGTATCAGTTCAAGAGCCGCCGTTGTCCTTAAAGCTGCCGTTATGCACTGCGCAGCGAATCTCTGCGCCCTTTCCATTGGCTTGCGGTGGGGGATTTCCGTACACCTCTCCACCAGTTATCGAAGAAAACCGAAGAAAATCCGTTTTCTCCGGTTTCAACCCCAGACCGGCTTGCGATGCCCAGTTCTGGACTGTGGTCATAACACTGCTAATGGTCGGAAAATATCTTCCTGTTATTAGGTGATTTGAACGGTTGCTATTCCGAATAGATTTCGTAAAGACGTTGTTGAGTGTTCCAGAAATACCTAGGAATGATCCAAGAACATATTCCTTATATTCAATAGCCCTTTCAATATGAAATATCAGTGTATTAAATGCAGTCTATATTGATATGCCTTTCGCGTATGCGTGTTACGCCTTGGACAAGCTTCTGAGGCGCTGCTTTAACCTATTTGATATGTAAGTATTACTGGTACTCAAAGTAGTCCCCTTCTCAATCGCCTCAAGTTTCAAAACAGCTATTGAATTTTCGAAGTTTAGAAATAGAAAGAGTTGCACGGGGCCAAATCTCGAGAATACGGCAGTTAGGAAATGCATAGACTAATTCAATTCAATAAATTCGGTGACGACGACAGAAGTGTAACCCCAATAATTTGTCATAGCAACCCTTCTACAGATCTTTTCAGGTAGTCGGCCTTTCCGAACGATAAGATAGACAGTCTTACTCGTCTTCGTACTGGGTTCGCCGGCTGAAGGTCACTGTTTCCACTGAACCGGGGTCTCTGGTGTGTTCCAGTGTATGTAATTTTCCTTTTGATTGACCTTAATGCGTCCAACATTGTTATGAGTTGGTCTTTCATTTGCTTTCATTGGTCAGTCTTACAGTTTTCTCGTGCCAATGTTTCATAAAGGAATTGTTTCTTTGAATGTCCGCGATCTGAGGTAATTTGCGCACCTTCTGTTGGTGGTCACCAAATCTTCTATGATCAAAACTCGACATGCGATCACGTAGCATATCGTTAAACCACTTTTTGAGGGTCACGATCGAAAGAAAGGCACTCAAATTACGAGTCTGCTTCGGTTGAATTTTTACAGTAACCGCCTACGAGATGTACTAATTGAATGGGTGTAATATATTCCTAAGTTCGTTTTTCTCTCTTTTTTCATAACGATATAAATATAACTAGATCCGTTTTTATCGCAGTGAGGATGATCCGTTCATCTCATCTCTTTACCTCTCCATCGTTGTTTTTCGCAATAACAGAGTCAATTTTTCAACATTGTGAACCCCAAATTCGTCTATATACATACGCTTAAACGGTGTCCACACCAATAAAGAAGAAGAAGAAGGTTTTCAAACTTTAGCTTTATGCGATTAGATTTCAAAAATATATTTGGCTTTTCAAGTCGAGCCGTAGCACCAGCGGCCGCTGCTGCCGAAAAGATGGAAGAAGCCGAAAAAGAGGTGTCGCAGTCAGAAGAAGACGACGATAAGGGTTTCGGTGTTTTCAACTAAACTAGTATATTAGCATCACCAGACTCCAAAAACAAACTAGGCAACACCTGAACAACCTGACCATATAAAAAAAGTAAACGATCTTAACCTCCAACTCCTCGCTTTACACATGCTCAGTTAACCAAATGAATATTTCCAATACAACGCTGCAATGTTGCAACAGATTAAATGCGTTTTATTTGCGGCTAACTGTTGAAATTCCCATTTTCTGTGTTCATTTAGCGCTTCAAGCGCGATAAGATCTAGAGGATTGTGAGTGCTGGACATGAATTTCATTAACAACGAGAAAGCGCGTGGCACAACCGACATTGCAACACCACCTACAGGCGTTAGCAGCACATGACCTCACCAACACAATAGCAAAAACAAAAAATCGAAAAACTACAAATATTCACTTTCGGCAATCGCTTAGCGCAAGGCGTAGCCATTAATTAATTGCGAATGCGTTACGCACGGACGCGGAAAAATCTCGCTTGTAGCTGGCAGCTTCTCGCAGATAACGCACAAATGGCTACAAAGATTTGCGGCGAAATGTTTTTGGGCAAACGCACCCAACTTCTATTCGAACCGATTTCCGTTATTTTTATTTCTTCCACTTTTGTTGAGCCGCGCCGCGCTTGCGTCTGGTCGAGTTTACCCATCGGAAAGCTGGTAGCCAAACGTAAATAGTTTCGGTGCTCGAAGTCGCACATTTCTGAAAGCACGCCGTTATCATTGTGCTGCATCTAAATACATGTTTTTTGTCGGTTGCCGACAGCTGGCAGAGTTGCCACCTTACTTACTTGCCGGCCTAATGTGTGGAAGCGCTTTCGCGGCACTAAAGTTCGTTGGTTTATGTAAATGTATGCATGTAGAACAATTTATGGCGTGCAGAAAATGCATTGCGGCAACAACAATAACAACACCGACAACCAAATCCATTCACGCCAAGGTTAAGCGCGACCAGTGTACAATGTGTGTAAACTCATCGGCGGCAAATCTGTGCGTCTGGCATTGATTGCTTTAATCAAACAGTAAAAATCTCGAAAGGAAGCGATTTCGCCTCAATCAACGCCAAACTGTCAATAGATAGACTTTGTCGGTTTATTGGTGGGAAAAAAGTGAAGCAAAGCACCACTTGGAAAAGAAAGCCAGTGGGCGTTGAAACTCGGGCATGCAATGTGGGGTTAATTAAAAACTGTAAGTGTTACGGTATTATATAGCCGCCTGCAACGACGCCCATTATTGTTGAGAGAATTATAGATTTGCTTCCGTATTGTTATATAAAGAGTACGTTCTTTCTTTTGAAAGGTAAAGTTCTTATTGAAAAGCTACTGGGAAGCTCCATATGTGCAGCGAAGTCGCTCATTCCAAAAGTTCCCAAAGAAAGTTGAAGTAAGTGAAATTTGCAAGCCAGCTTCTCGAAACTTAATTAAAGCTCGCAAAAATCTTAAAGTTTTCTGGTTTTTGTCTATCCCTTTTCAATTCAAAGAATCTTCTTAAGGATGTAGTAACCTGTTGCTTCTTGTACACTGATCATTAAAACATCTGAGCTTAAATAAGCTAAAAGCTACGAAAAGCTCCAAGCTAAAGCTCGGTGTAAGCTTAAAGTTGGCAAATCGTAAATAATCGTTTTTTTCCAAACAGTCCCAAAATCAACACAAGATTGGAATTGAATACAGGTTATCCTAAACTTAAAACACGATTTAATTTACCGACATTTATGTGGCAAAGTACTGTCAAGAGTTAGGCATAAGGCAACCTTTTAAGTTACCAGACCACTACAGAATATTTCAAGTTGAGGCCTTGGCTGTTACGAAAGCCACGGAGCTGGTCTCTATATCTACGTAGACAGCCAAGCTGCAATCAAGATATTAATCTCGTATCGCATGTCGGCCAGAAGTGTCTTAGGAAGCAGGGCAGCAGTGGAAAGTGTTGCCAGTAGTAAGCAACTTCACTTCTACTAGGAGCTAGGCCACAAAGTTGTCGAGGGCAATGAAATAGTGGACAAGCTCGCCAAGAATGTTGTACGGCTAACATCCGAAAATGTGATCAACATTGGGAAACCCATTCTTTCTCTATATGACGATTTTGACAGAAGCATGGCACAGAAAATCAAAACCCCAGATTAACCTAACCTAACATATGTGATAAAGTGTTGACAACCTTTAAAAAAACAAGTCGACAGCTGGCAGCTTAGACTTAGTAAAAAGAAGCGTTACACGTTAGAAAAATTTAACTATTCTTCAACAATACATATTTCAAAAATAATGAAAGCCTGACGGCTGCATTTTGCAACTTTTATACAAAATTTGGTCGGAATGGTATCTTAACTTCGGAAAATGTAAAGAGATTTAAATAAAGCGTTAATTTTTGGACACTTTGTATAATTGTGTTTAACATATTAATTTCAGGACCCCATTGTAATTCTCGAGGCTTTTAACTAAGTTTGAGAATCTACACTATATATAATTGTGTCTATTTTATTCTTCTCAGGGCTTTATTGGGCGGAAATTTGGTACCACTATGGATGAGTTGGATATACCTAAAAAGATTTTTTGATAAAATAGAAGCGGAAGAATATCTACGAAGCAATATCAATCATGGTTTCGGAGAGGACGACTATCTTATATATGATTGCTTAAAAAAACCTTCTCAGTTTCAAGACTAATGCTAGTATAAATATTTCCAAGACCCTGCAGCAGTTGACAGAACCAATTTTTAGCAAAATATGGCTATACATATTCTTCCAGAAAATCTGCATCTAAATTCATGCATTTGATATAACCGTCATCCTGTCTTTCGATACCGCTCCGATATTCGGTAATTTGAAATTCCGTTAATCTAAAATGTTTGTAAAACTGCAAAATTCAGGCGTAAAACACTGAATCGAAGGCACTATATGACCATGATTGGAATACTCAATGATCATAGTTTGAGGGCAGCACACGTTTGTAGAATGTGACAGACAGATCCAGAACACTGCAGGAAATATCAATAGCAGGGCACCAGGGAAACAACGGAAAATCTCTTGTGCACTTGTCCCGCCTGGGCAAGGCTATGCTTTAAGCATTTGGGGAAAAGGTATTGAGAAGTGAGGCCATAAATTCATTTGACATATTCGTCAAGTGCAGGCATCCTAAATGGTGACTTTTCCTCATGGATTTCGTAACGGTATCGCAAAGGACCAAAACTAGTCTATGCGTGGTTCATTATCCTACCAGACGAACTTAACCTATAATTTATAGGTTATTTTCAGTCAAAATAAGCCGGAGGGGCCGAGGATAGTATGACTAACTAATTTGGTTTTTTTGATTTTTTTTGCCGCTTTGAGGTTGATGCGACCATCTCATGGTCAGAACAAGGACTTTTCAGCCCTTCATGTCTCTGCGACAATTTCTTTCTTTTAGAAATCTTTTTTTTCTTATTCTTTTTCTAAAAGTGAAGCTTTTTTGTACATATCAAATATCTTCGTTGACTCGAATGAAACTATAGAGTAGAGTTCTCACTCGACATATTTGACCGTCCAACATAACCTCAAAAGTGCGGACTTCTTAATAGCTGACAAGCACTAAATGACATTGCCACTGCGTATGCAGCTAACTCTACTAAATGTTTGTGCCTTTTAGCTACAGTAACCTCTTGAATATTGCTTGTGTCCACAATTGACTCGCCATAACCTGCAACACCGACAATTTGCATTTCACAATTTTTTTAACAATTTGCTTTTTATTCTTTTTTGTTTGGATATTTCGTTTAACGCGCCACAGGAATGCTCGGTTACAACTGGCACAATGCAACACTTCCACGCCATTGCGTTGCACTGCGTCGTGTTGCGTTGCAAAGTAATCAGAGTAATCGCGTGCAACCGCCCACAACATGTAAACAACCTACTCCGGTTGCAAAATGCTGGTAAGAGTGTGTTTATGAGAGGGAGCGCGTAGCATGCAGCCGGCCACGCAATTGCATGTGCCACATGCAACTGTGGCATCTATATGTGTATGTGTGTGTGTCAGAAAGTGCGCTTGTGGCGGAGGCGGTGGATGTCGCGGCGAATTTGCATATCGCAAATGGGTCTTGCAAATATCCTGCGAGATTTAGTGTCGTCGTATCGCCAGCGCGACACACACCATTACAATGCCAACAACAAAAACACCAAAACAATTACAAAACAACAAGAAAGTTGTTTACGAAGTAAATATACATGACAACAGCGCGCGGCAAGTGTGGGTTAACACGCACCAGCGCCCAGCAACATACACACACCGACAGCTATGATTGGCAACAACCTTACCAAAGCCGTTTACCGGCTAGCCAACGCAGTCAGCAACGACAATTCGCCTCTTGCCACTTTGACTGCAGAGCTACTCGCCAGAGTATTTACTTCATTTCATCTACCTGCTGGCTGTGTCGCTTTGCTTAACTGGCTACTGTTGTTGGCGTTTTTAGCGTCTGGCCTGGTTGTTCTTCATTAAATCACCCACCTGCCGCAACGGCCGCAAGCAACAGCATCGCTGCCTCATTGCCTCAACTCGACTCCTGTTTCTTTTTCTGTTGCTGCTGATTGCTTTGCGTATTGCGTATCAATACGCCTGACCAATAAGCGGGCCTAACTGAAAACGTACACTGCGCGAATTTTCGTGAAATGTGATAGTTTGCCGAGCTCTTTGTTGCACTGACATACTATATAAACAAGGCAAGCAGGCAGGAAGAAACACGTGCACCAAGTTTGATCAAGATACCTTAATTTTTCTACCTCTATTAGTTTTAGGGGTAACAAACAATATTTAAGTAAACAAAACTTTTAATCTCTATGAAACGTGGATCCTCTTAAACTCCAAGGTTCACATTGTCTGAAGTTCAAGAAGTTCGACAAAGTCGAAAATTTGATAGGTATAGACTTTCCAAATCTATTTAAAAATATTCACAATGCGTGAGATCTTGTAAAAGATCTCAAAAAAAAGTTCCATCTAAGAGTTAAGTACTTTAAGACTACTTCGGACAGCACGAAATAGGTCTCAATGACGCTAACTTACCACAAAAACTACTACCAACTGTCTCATTGAAAGTTCATATATCCAATATCAGAACTAACTGAAAGCTGAAAACAATGCCATACTTAAAATGCAATATATAATCTCTCTTCTCAACCGGTCAAATTTTGGTTTGTGAACTTGAAAAGAAAGGTAAAGTTACGTCATCTAATAAACAAGTCCTACAAATTATTTTTTTTCATCATATTGGTCTAAATATGTGAATCTGAAGCGTAGACGATGACACTACCCTCAAAGAACTATTGAGATTAACATGATCAATTAGAGGATCTTAACAAACAGGAATCCATACTAATGTTAATAAATCGCTGGTTAAGCATCTGAGGAAACCTCTAGACAGCAATACGAGAATATTGCTCAACTGGAGTCTGCAAGGAAGCAGAAGTAGCCGTTTTCAAAATCACCTGGAACTGTATAAAAAGCTTCTAAGAGATGTAAAATAGTTTGCCATATCTCGGGATATTCCAGATAAAGATAATGTGAAAGATTTTCAAAATTTGCACTATATTGAACGACGGACCGTAACGAATAGATGGTCCAAATAATATTACGAAAAAAAAGAAAATTATTTCAGACTGTATATCATTGGAGGATAGTGTCATATGTAGAAGTTCACGCAAGGGAGGAAAATTCTCTGAGCGCCACTTGGGTATGGCCAGAAACGATTCTTTTACATATGGCTCAAGCAGCTCACGACTTTCGGTCTGAGACCAAGTATCCTCTGGGTAGCTAAAAAATATCCGTTTGAAGGCGAGCTAAAGTGAGGAGGCGTCACATCCCTGGATTTAGGAACCGCCACTTAAAAACACCCTCAATGAAAGGAAGAAAACAGCAGCTGTTGTAAACTCAACTATGACCGCGTAAACTGTAG
Source organism: Bactrocera neohumeralis (assembly GCF_024586455.1). Lineage (NCBI taxonomy): Eukaryota > Metazoa > Arthropoda > Insecta > Diptera > Tephritidae > Bactrocera > Bactrocera neohumeralis. Next base: position 30,846,788 of record NC_065923.1, read on the forward strand.
AAGAAGATATATCATGAAACATGCAATCCTAGCTATCAATAACAGCAATCGAAATACCTAACCGAGATCACTCAGACTTTACCTACATTTTTTTAATGCATAGTTAATTAATGCATAAGATGAAACGAGATTTCATGAATATGACGTCGAAACTGAACGAGTGGCGATCCAAAATTTAGCTGAAACCGGAAAAAACAATATTCAAATATATGAAATTCCTAAAGGCCATTCCTAAACCTAACCCTTGGATGCAGAAAGGTCAAGATGACCAACATGGTCAAATGTCTTGATCTTACGCTGGATTCCACACTGCGGTGGAAGCAGCATGTAGACCTGACCATGCTGGTAAATCCTGGAGCTTCAAGCCAAGGATTTTAGGTGTTGTATGTGCACCATAACCGTCGTGCGACCACTTCACCTGGTGATCAGTAATCGGTCATGTAGCCAAACACGCACTGCTCCAAATGACAGCAGAAGGGTGTGGCAGAGGTAAGGTAATCTCAACCTATCGAATGAAAGAATTAGGTGGTGTAGTGCCATTGGCTCTTCTCCCAAGGGACAGCATTAGCAAAAGGGTAAACTTCACCAAGAAGTTCAAGGTTACCCGTCAAGGCTGAATGGAATGATTCCACTCTCGAGTTATTGCTTAGGGATAATACAATCAAGTGGTACACCAACGGCTCAAAAAAGTAGGAGGGGATTTGTGCAGGTATCGCAAGACCACGCCCAAACTCTTCATACCTATAGGAAGTGTTCCGAGCATTTTCCAGGCAGAAGTCTTTGACATAAGTCGGTGCGTGAAGATAAACTTCCAAACGCATGTATAATCATACTTAGAGATAGTCAAACGGCACTTAAAGTAATCTATGCCTATGGGATCAAATCGCTATTGGTGCAGTGCATGAAATGTAGAGAACGCTGAATAGTCTAGCAGAACAGTCACAAAGGTATAGTCGGGAATGAACTGGCTGATGATTTCGCCCGCTCCGCAGCATCCACTAATATGGTAGGACTTGAACTCATCATCGCGGTATGAGGACTCACCGCAAGGAAGAACGAGTAGGCAGAGCGAGGTATTGGCAACAACTTCAAGGCGAACGCCACGCCAAATTGCTAATGGAGAGTTATAACCTCAGCAAGTTTAAATATCAACCTCCCTAGAGACATTTTCAGACTCCCGCATTTTCATTTGTCTTCATTTGCTTATCGAATACCATAATTTTTCATGAATAATAGCACAATATATATATTGTGACCTTGTAAGTAACTCTGTAACTACCCTCCAACAGTCTTCGAGATATCTTTGCATAAGTCTATATCTGTGGGAGCAGAAGGGTCTAAGCGAAAACCGACTTTATAGTCTAAATTTCCAGGAAGTACTCGAAAAACGCCATGAAATTTTTCTCTCAGTGTTAACAGCATGCATATGCATGCGTCTTGTTGCATCGCAATGAATTGATCAATGTGGAGTATAATGTTTCTTTGTTTTTGCACGCCTCCTCCTTCGTGTGTGCGCCTTTTATGTACTTTGTTTTTGTTGTTGCTGTGGTACATATGCGCAGCTACCGCCTTCTTCGCTGCTCGGCTTACCATATTTTTTCGCCATTTCTTCTCTTTTACATGCTGTCGACACTGCACGCGCCGCGCGGCAACAACAGCCAGCCACAGCCAGTGTTGCATGGAAACCCATAAATATGTCCAGCAGATCCACGCATTGCGGAAAATCGATCGCTTTTAATGACATCTTATCAAAAATGCAATCTCTTGTCCATATTTTCTTTCAACTTTATTTTTGTTGCTGCCACATACGAGCATGTGATTGTTGGCGTTGCTAGTGCTGCGTTTTTGTTATTATTATTGTTGTTGTTGTTAATATTATTGTTGTTGGGTTGATGTTTGCGTTGGAGACTGCCACAACGTTGGCACTTTACGCGTTCGCTAGTGGTAAGTTACTGCCTGTTGCAAGTGCATACATACATACGGACGCATATATCATATATATGTGTATATATGTATGTGTGGCTGCAAGTATATTATAGCAATGAAAATCATCGTATGCAGCATTGCGTTGGCTGGCGTTCCATCACAGCGCGCTGTTGGATATTCATGCAACATGCGTACACACATGCAACATTGCCTTTATATGTTCGTGTGTGTGTATGTACGTGCGTTCGCTTTGTTTATTTGTTTACGCCATCAACGCTTTAGCACATTCGCACAACAAAAGACAAATAATAAAAGCATTAAATGTCGCATGCAACATTCAATGTCAACCAACCACACCGCCACACAACTTGCCGCTGCTTCTTCTTGTTGCAGCAGCAACGAAGTAATTTGCCAAAAAGCTTCGCAAAAACAGCAACCAACCGAAAATTAATTTCACTGTTAAGTAACTTTACGCTGTTGCAAGTATTTTGCTTTATTTTATTTATTATTAAGCATAAAAATTGCCGCAACTTCGGGCGATCGTTGGCAGAAGCGAAAATCAGCAGCAAGAAAAAAGAATAATTCAGTTTCGGTATCATAAATCTGGCAGGCGCCAAAGGTCCTTCGCAGCATTCTGCACTCAGTGTGTGCTTTATCCGATCAGCCTTTTCGGAAAGTGCCGCTATTTAAATCTTTAAAATCGCCAGCTTTTGCCTCGCCTTGATTTCCGTTACGTTTGGTGGCACTTTTTACTTATATTGTTGTTGGTTTTTTCGGCTGCTTGTGTTGTTGTATTCTACTGCTACTTGTTAGTCGTCGTTTTTTGTGCTCCTCCCCTTTTCCACTGCCAGCAAGCGCTGCCAAGAGCATCTCTTTGTTTTAGGTTACTTATACGCCACGAATTTCATGAATTCAAATGAGCTGGTTGTTGCTATTGGTTTTTTATATAATTTTAATACAGTCGTTGTGAGAAGTTGAACAGTTTTGGGAAAAAAATCAAGATGCGTGAAAATTCAACATTACAGTGGGCAAAACCTAACCTTTAAGGTGCTATAATAAAGTATATAGTCCAATACCATACTTAAGATTTTAAGAGGCCAAATTTTCTTAGAAATAAGGTCCAAAAAGTTACTCTCTGGAGCATATATTGCCCTCAAAGCGAATTCGAGGAGAATATTTGGAAAGTAAACTTCACTATCAGAAGCTTGAAGTATAGATCGAAGACCCTACGGAAAAATTAGTCAAACTTTGTGATCAAGACTTTATTTAAATCGGACAAGTTCAACCAGAAATCTTACAAAGAAGTATGAATTTAAAGTCAAGACATGTCTTTAAGAGAAGGTGTGTATTAACGATTCTTTTACTAAAGGCAACAACCTTATTCTTATAAGCAGAGCATACTGAAGTTAGGGCGGTAATACTTATCCAGTCTACTGAACGACAATGAATCTGTCACATCTGTAAATAAAGAACCCGATTCCCAAAACGTTGACGATGATGTTCCATTTCCCTTCTATGATGAGGATCGAATAGCAATTACGCGCCTGGAAAACAACAAAGCGGCAGGGGCCGATGGATTACCTACCGAGCTATATAGCGGCGAATAACTGACAAGATGCATGCATCAGCTTCTTCGTAAGATATGGTCGGATGGAGGATGCCCGACACTTGGAACCTAAATGTGCTCTGCCCAATCAACAAACAGGGTGACCCCACAATCTGCACCAATTACTCTGGGATAAGCCTCCATAATATCGCATTTAAGGTCTTATCGAGGGTAGTGGGTTAAAAACTAAAGCCCGCCGCCAACAAACTTAATGGACCTTATTAGTGTGGCTTTAAACCTGAAAATTCTATTATCGACCAGATTTTCACCATGCACCAAAACTTGGAAAATACCCATGAAAGGAATATGGGCATACACATCCCACCTCTTCGTCTATTTTAAGGCCGCCTTCGAAAAGGAATTGCCTCTGTGCCACTATCAACGGCTGTGTAAGCTTACGTTGAGCAACACCAACAGCTCCGTCAGGATCGGGAAGGACCTTTCCGAGTTGTTCGATACTAAGCGAAGGTAACATTGACTTTGACTCCAGATTTTTGGATTCAGTACTCGCCGGTGGAATCACAGGAAAAAGAAGACCTTCACTCTGTTGTTAACTTGGCTAAAACCGCGTAAGCGATGTCTTCGGCAATAAAGAAGAAGATGAACAATCTCAAAAAAAAAAATATTTCAACAATATTTGCCCCAGTTTTACACTAACCCTTTACTCCTAAGTCTCTAGATAGCATTTTCTGTAGAAGACTCTCTATTCGAACATCATTAGTTTTAAAACAATCCTTGTTTAGCTCGACAGGTTATCATACATACATACTGTAAGTCATCCTGCGATGTACAAAGAAGTTTAGGTTACTCATTTTGGCCCTAAATGTTTTCGATTTCGGTTAAAAAGGCAATCGAAAAGAGAGAAAACCGTAGATGGAGCCCATATTTTGATTTCTCTCGTTTTTGTCTAAGTGTAATGTATACAATGAAAGGTGAGGAAGGTCAGTATTCACACAGCTGCGGGATCCTTCTGGTCCAAGGTGGAACTGATAGTTCCAATAAACTAATTCATCTTATGAAGGTTTTTAGTATAGTTCAGTTGGTTGTTGGTTTCGTGGATATCCCAGATAAAGATTAATGGAAAGAACTCTTTTTTGCTTGAGCTATTATTTTTTGTACTAGTGTGGAACAAAATGTTGAACAGTTCGCTTTCAGCTGACCTAAACTAATTAGGAATGATACATGAAGAAACATAGTGCAATGTTGTTGATAGCTTTTGAAAGTAAAAATGGATCACAGTATCAGATAATAAAAATCATGTTAAATAATTCCTTCTTCGTCTTAATAAAGATGAGAACTCGAACATATAAGAGAGCTTAAGTACTTGAAGTACTCAATGCAGACTGAACATAATGGATTTGACGTCATTTTATACTTATAATTGATAAGAAAAGGAAGACTTTCACAAACAGTTAAAGTTCATCGTCAAATAAACAACTAGTTATATTCGTACCCTCACGCAATACTTCCGATAGGATCGACATAATCATTTTAGACTGTCCATCCGTCGCGCTATTTGATCCCAAATAAGTTTCCTTTGAGGTGTCTCATTGAAAAATAATATAAAAGCCAACTTTATGATGCTTGAGCCACTCTGATAATCATTTTTGTGCTAGTATATAAACAATAACCTGATTTTCATTTTATCAAACCTAAAATGCCATACACTGTAAATCCTCAACCAAAATCAAGCACGCGAACTAGAAATAAGGCTGCGCTACACTAAGTTCCCACAGTGCAGCGCACTTCTCATGGCTGCCAGACCCCACCCATTCCGGCAATTGGAGAATGCCAAAAAACTCGGACAGTCGAAAGTCAAACAACCCACTTAACTAATAAAATTGCTACTTACCACTACTGCACATGCAACATTTACAACTACACGGCAGCGCATAAGTACGGCAGACACGCGGCGCAGGCAAAAACCTACCGAGCAACTAAATGCACAGGCAGACGGAGTCAGGCAGGATATTGGCGGCGGATGTCCGACAATTTTTTCTTATGCGAATTTAATATGCAAAAGCAGAAAATCAGCAGCGACTCAGCCATGCTGCACACATGCCACACGCACAAACCAACACGACAATGGCGTCTAAGGCAATTTCTATTGCAACAGCGACATTTCCTCTTTGGCTGTTTGGCTGCAATGAGAATACAGTAAAATAAAAAATGGAAAATAAAATAAAATAACTAAAAGCTAACACAACTTGCTTTTGTTGCATTTATTCGCTTCGATTTTTGGCGCAAAGCGTTTGGGTAATTGCGTGAGGATGACTTTAGTTTTAATGGCAATTGTTTGCAACTTCTATTATCTACTCAAATACAAATAAACACGTGCATAAGTGTGTGTTTACAGGACCTAACTGTGTGCTTATTAGTTGTGTGAGTGTTGCATGTGCCCATAAATATGTATATAAGCCACCCTGTACTCATGAAAAGGTCGGCAATGCGCCTACGAAAGCACCCGGAGTTGTGTGTCTGTTCGTTTGACACTGAAGTAGTTAGTAAAAAGTTGCAATGACAAAAGTTTTGCTTATGAAAAGTTGCCAGAAATGTAATTTGAAGCGGTAGCACATAATTTTCGGTCGATTAATCGAAGCGCATGCTGTTCTTTGATTGGCGACAAGAATGAAGTGGTCACGCCATTGACGACAGGGTGTGGAAATATTTGCCACACATTATTGAAAGAAATCAAATTAAATGAAGATATATATACATATATATCTTAATACCTTGAAACCAAAAGCGATAGCATGCAACAAGTTTTAGGCGAATAAAAACAACATGCAACACATTACTTGCCACTAAAATTGTTTTTCCATCAGATACAACCCAAAAAAGAAACAACATAAACTTTAACGAGTTAATTCGATTCGTCCGCTATACAAAAAAGAGCTACAGCGCCTTTCAACAGTAAATCAATGACTCAATCGATTGCCAAAACTAATTTGCAACAATCATCTGCTCAATCTTTCACACATTCAGTTTTGACAAATAACTGCAACAGCGATGTACAGTATTTCAAAAGCGCCTAACGCAGGCGCAGCAACTGAGTCACATGACCTCATGAACATAGTTTTGTTTATTCATAGTAGACTTATTTTAAATATAACTCATTTCGAACTACTCCACAACTAACTCGTTGTTAAGGGTTTACATGGGTTTACGGGTTTCAAAACATCGATTCTTTTATTGTCTTATTAAATTCTACAACACCTCTAGAATGCTGTCCTAAATTTGACCCGAGTAAAAGTTTTAGAAATACAGCCTTGAGAACTTGTGCGCTCGAGGCTAGCTGGGCTAAGTGGCCCGCTTTTAAACGCGTTTTTCTCAAAACTGTGTTTTTGTAAGTCGGTTGGCAAGACTTCTCGAGAACTATTTAACCGATATTTATGAAATTTTTCACAAGTCTTTGAGATACAATTCTACAACTATTTAAAAAAAAAATCAGTTTTTTGTAAAAATGTCTGCCAAAAATCCAATCTTAGTTAAGTTCTCGAGGGATCACCGGAAATGGCGTCGTAATGGTCGAGTTTAAAATATGATTTTCCAAACATTTCGGAATTTCTTGTTTCATAGTGTAGGTTTTTAACAATAGAAATTCTAAGAAAATATTTCATTTCTTATATGAGAAAAAATTTATGAAAAAAATTGTTGTTTTTACCCGAGAAATTTTAGCTTTTTGTTTTTATTTTTTTTTTTTTTTTGACATCGCTCATACTGATCAAAATTTTCAGGACTGTTTTACTCCGGCATTATATAGACTGGTTAGTATTACTTCTAACGAATAGAGGCACAACATTAAGATAGCTCAGGAACGCCCATTTCCCAAAAGTCGGATTTAGGTAACCGGAATGAACTCGGATTTATCTCCGCCTAAAGTCTGGCATAACTAAATTACTTAGGGATTATTTCTTAGCCATTCCTTAGAATTTTTGTTAACTATACTCTGATTCACTTCAAAACTACGAACTTTTAAGAACAGTCTATTGAAATCGGCAAAAAAAAACCGAAGGGTTAGGTTAGGTTAGGTCGTAGGGTTGAATATACCTATGAATTAGTTTCCACGAATTTTCATTCTGAATATGTGTTACTCATAAGCCCCTAAAAATTTAATAACCAGATTCTCATTGATCTACGAATCGTTTTGAGCTTACTACAAATTTATTGAAGCGCAAGGTTCGCCAAATGTGTGTCTAACGAGATACTTTAATCTCAGCCTGGTAAAAGCTGAGCAATAAAGAAGGAAGCGACAAGATTATTCCACCTCGCCTTTCTTCATACAGTTTTGGCAAAAAACGTCCGAAAGAATACTTAACCTCGTCGTAAACCTATTAGACAGTATCCAATCAGAACACCTACAATTGCGGCGAGGTTGACTTTGCTGAAAACCAGTATTTCGGATGGCCTTAAGATCTTATGGTGCACTCTTAAACAGAAGGATCTCCAGTCGCACAAGTTCTTGTTGTTGACCAGCGCCTGCTTAGCACAGTGGAGGTTAAAAGATTCAACGCCAAAAAGCAAGATTCTGCTGTGACTGGGCACCCATACGAGTCTAAAATGGAAAAAGTTTCAAGCTATTTCAAATGAAGTCATGCACTCCTTGACTAGTTTTGAGCGCATTGTCAACGGGCTCTCAATCAGTATAGCCCTTCAGTCGGAGGAGTACATCTCCTGCTGCCTTGATGACAGCCACCTGCGCTTGAAAGACGCTACAATGGTCTGGCAGTCTGAAATTAAAGTTGATGGAGAGATGCTGACAGAAGACTCCACCACCTACTCTCATCCTTAACTGCAAATCATCCGTAAAAAATTATGGTCTAGGTGATCGGAACGTCCAGAACGTTCTTCGTCTTCCAATACAAAATAATCATTTTTATATGACAGTAGCTTTGCAACAAGAATATAGGAACAATGGAATAATAATCAAGTTACGACAGCCCTCACACCGCGCGTCTATAACAAGTTATCGACACAATATAACAAATTGTATCTCCAAATCAGATATACAAGTAGTATTTAAATATATTTGGCTTCCAAACCTTCAAGAAAAAGTGGAAGCTCGGGTGTTTTTTTTTTTTTTTTGTTTCGGAGGTAGAATCTTCCAAAGATTCCGTCGCTGTAGAAAGACAGCATGTACGATTCATATTAACCGCTAAATGTATATTTCTTTCGGGACCATGCCCAGTTAGTTTTATCTAACTTTACTGGACTTGCGGAACAGTATGCTTACGTACTAAACCCTTAACTCCGACTGCTTTGGCTTGTATTTGAACCTGCCGAACTGCCATTAAGCATCACTTCACAGGACCAAGCTGGGCAAGAATGTCTCTTCATAAAATCTCTGCACAATTATTCAATAGGACTTACGCTTCTCCGCTAACGTTCTGTTATCCTGAGTTCTTGGATCACTATTGCGGTCCACTCTTTCGTTTTCGCCCATGGCAACTTTGATTGTAGCATGTGACTTATAATGTTGTCGGGGATCATTCTTTAGTCTGTTATTCGTTCCATGGTAGTTCTCTCCACCACATATATCGAGCAGGAGAAAAAGATATGATCCGTGTTCTCATCGGCACTGTTGCAGAAATAACTTTTTTTATTGTCATCGTGGCAGAATCTAGGGAGGTACTCCTGTTATAGCCATGGCCCGTCAAGAACTGTGTTAAATAGAAGTCTGTCTCCTCGTGTTGTCTCTCAATCCAGGCTAGTATTTTCTTAATGAGCCTATGCGTTCCTTTTTCTTTTTCTTTTGCCTTTGTTCCTCTTCGAGACTCGTCTGTTTTAAAGCCTCATGGATAAATATAACCCAAGAGAGATAGTCAATGATGTAGATATTGGTATCAAAGTGGGTCTTGAATGGACCCTTTCAGTACTAAATATATTTTAAAAAGGATCTGCTCTTTTACATTCAACAAAATTCACACTGGATATCTCCAGACCCTGAGCGCTTGGCAGTTTTCTGCGGATATAACCCAGCAAGCTCATCAGCTTATATAAACCTACGCTCATTTTCTAAGGTTCCAGTACTCTACATTTAGCTCAAGAAGAAAAGCTCACGGCAAAAGTAAATGTTTGGTATGTCGGCTCATCTATATCGCCGGCGCTTTCGCCCGAAGTCATTATGACATGCTCGGCAATTAAATTCCGCAATGTCTCAGAAGCAGTGCGATATTAGTAACAACACATGTCGTCATTAAAATTACAAGTATGGATATATAAAGGTCCCACATGTCCGATAACATAACAACAACAATAATAACAGACAAATCGATTAGTTCAAGCAGTTGCAAGTTGCAACTGTTGTCTTGGCAGCCAGCAATAATTGCAAGTGATGCGCCAGACGCATCCATGCCAACACGCCGTTGACTATGACAATGCAAATGACAACAACAACGACTTACAAGCCAGATAGCGCAACAACAATAGGCATGACTCGCCTTCACACCGCCACAACTCAGCCGCCGCGTGGCACTATCGCCGCATCATTGTTGGTTGCTTGTAAGCGCTTGCGTTGATTATATGCAATACCCCAGACGCCTAGTGGCAGCTTGCGACATAACGACACGTTGCAACAATGTAGCCAATAAAAGTGTAGAAAATCACAAACAAAAAGCTAGGAAAATTAATTTGACGTTTTCAACGCTAATAAAAAAGTATTTAACACTCATAATTACAACAACGTTGATGACAACAACACCATTACAATTACAGCAAAAATATTCGTGAGAAATCACGGCAGCGGCAAGCTTGTTTGCCACCACTTGGCCACAACTACGCGTTTGTATGCCGTATGTATGTGTGTGTGTGTTGCAGCAGCATCATCTTGCAACGATGGTGGCGCTGATAGTGTTGGCGACGTTAATGATGACGCCATCGATAATTATAATTATTATTCGATTGATGGTGGCTAAACGACGACAGCGTTGCTAATGCTGTTGCTGTTGCCGTGGCAAATGTGCAACCGTGTGCATGTGGTTGTGTTGCAATGCGTTTGCCGTTGCCACGTCGCTTATTCACAGCAATTTCTTGCATTTTTAGTTCTAAATACTTTTGGGAATTCTTGCTCGATTGCAGATACCGCGTACAATACCTTCGCACAGATTTTTTCTGAGGAATTGCCATATCGGCACGCACCTAAATTGATAAATTAGTGGAAATTATTCGAACGTAGTGCAAATAATAAAGCAATTAAATTCTTGTTGTAGTATCAATCGCAATTAATCTGACGATTTTAGTTTCTAAAGTGAAAAAAATAGTAAACTATACTTTCAAATCGCCCGCAAACGGCTTTCGCGGAAGTAACTAACAGATACTGGAACCAGCTATCTGCTCGGTTAAAGAATCTCAAATATGTCAATAGGAAATCTTATTATTGTCGACTTATTGTATTGATCCTAAAGGGATCGACTATCGGGCATATTTCAAGCCTTCAAAGACGGCCGAGACATCATTGAAGACATGGCTCGTTCTGAACGACCTTCGACCTCTTCAACTAATGAAAATATTAAAAAGATAAATATTTGTTGCTTGAAAATTGTGAGGAAAGTGTCAAAAAGATGGCAAAAGAGTTCAACATCTCTCGCGAGTCCGTTCTAATGATTTTGGTGAATATTTTAGGTATGAAACACGTTCTTGCTCGACTCAGCCTGATAAAGCTGAATTTATTTCAAAAAGAGAACCGTAAACAGGTATATGTATGTAGATATGCTTGATCGCGCGAATTCCGATCCCACATTCATGGAGAGTTTTATAACTGCCTATGAGCTACGGGTTTATGAGTTTGACATGCAAACAAGTTAGCAATTATCGGAATAAAAGAAAAAACGAGCTGAAACCGAAAAACCACGTCAAAGCCGCTCAAAAGTCAAGGCGATGTTCATTACTCTTTTCGATATTCGTGGTTTGTGCCATCATGAATTTGTTCCGATATTACATCTGGTGGGAATTACTTTGAAGGCGACAAAATAAATATTGATGAACAATTAGATAATTTGCGATTTATTTAGTTTTTTGTCGGAAGCAAGAAAGCTCGCATATGTCTCACGCTACGGTGATCACCTGCACCAAATTTAAGTTTTGTATCTTGATTCAGTGCTTACTTATAGTTTTATATATGTTTTCGCCGCACTTTGTGGTAGAAAAAATTCGATTCCGCCCCTTTGTATTTCCAACCCTCCTTGAGAGATTTTCCGGTTCTTCAAAACCCACCGGGTTTAAACCTAAAGCTCATTTAGATCCATATGTTAAGCTAAAGCCGTGTTTTCTTCATCCAAAAGCTCTGAATTATTTATTTGGAAATTGTAAAACCCATCAAAAGGGAAACGAGAAGGTGTTGCTCTGGCATCGAGGTCAGCAAGCGTTGGTAGCTACCAGTTCTTGTGGGGTGACGAAATAGTTCTGGTCTAGAGTAAAACGTGAAAAAGCCATTTAACTACTATCACTCAGCATAATTAACATCGCCGCAATGATAGGTATTCCAATTGGACACTGTCCGATTATCAATCACGCGGTGATATTCAAGATTTTAAATAACGCAACTTGTCAAAGTTGCTATGAAGAAGAATAGTTAGACACATCTCGAAACTGTCTAAACTTCTGCTCAGTTTTCTCCAGATTAAGGTTGAAGTATCTCGATTGCCATTCCTTTTACGAACACGGCGAATTAGCTGGAGTAGATATTAGCCAGCTCAATAAATTTGTGCTGAACTCTGGACATTTTGTCGATATGCGACGGTCTTTTTGATCCGTTCTAGTAAGTTCTGCGCAACACAACTAACAAATGTGTATGGCAGTCCAATTTGGATTACTAGCGCTCACATAACCTAACCTTGAGTCTAACCAGAAATAGACTTCAGAGTTTTTCACTTAAATATGCAACTACTATCGGAGGTCAAGTCCTAAACACATCTTTCTTAAGCTCTAAGTCAACTAACTCACATTATTCACTATTAAAATTTTTTTAAAAGTTAGAACACTATGGCTTTTATTTTCTCTCAAACCCCAATTAATATGAAGGGGCTCAAAACATCCTCACACTCTTTCATATTTTCGAAGATATCTATAACTTCAATATTTATCTCACAATCAAGATCATGTTTAGTTTGTAGTGAATTCTAGGTATCTCAGGCCAAGTCTCCGCAAAACCCAGCTATCGCGTAATGGAACTCAAAATAATACAAGAGCGTCGACTCGCTCCCATTCTACCGATAGCGGTTCTAAGGTTATTTTGCTTAGCTGCTCATCAGCTGTGCAGGTTCCTGCGATTCCGCTGTGTCCTGGTACCCATATCTAAATATCATCAATACACTCGATGCTATTGATAGCGAGGTTAGACACTCCTTGACCCACCCTGAAACTTTTAATCAGTTCAAAGCTAGTATCGCCCCTCAGCTATCTGTGTGAATGGTCACTTCCCTAAAGGAGGCTGCACTCCGGAGCAGTAAATCTACTACTGCTTTAATAATTGCAACCTCGGCTTAGAAAACACTGCAATGGTCAGAAAATTTGAAGATGGAATTGATAAGGAGTTCCTGACATTAAACGCCCCCATTGACCCATCCTTAACTTTGACCCATCCATAAAGAAGCTCACTGCCTCACTTGGAGGAGTCCAACGGCTTCTTCCCAACCACACCTTACATCTTCCGACGATGTCTATGGGCACAATGTGCAAGATGGTGTTAAATGCAATGGTTGGAATGGACCTTAGTGCACCACACATGCCGATAATCGCCGCCCGTTGAACGCTCTCGTATTTCTTTGCAAGTTTGGACTTTTCTAGAGCCCTCCACCGCATAAAGACTTCGTTGAACATAATATGTTTTTCGTAGAGTCAGAGGACTACTTTTGGTGAGCGGCCCCAACTTTTTCTAATGAATCCACTGCAGCAGTATAAGGTAATCGATGCCTTTTTTGCTCTCTCTTCGATGTTCGGCTTCTATGTAAGCTTCCTATCCAGGATGAGCCCTAGATATTTCACTATATCCGCCGTTTACAGACGGAAGTTTCCCATTTGCGACAGTGGTGCCACTTTCTTCGTTTCGAACATATAGTATTTAGGTTCAATAGTTTTATTGAGTATTCTGAAAGTCTCATCGGAGTTTGGTTGTATGCTCAGCATATAAGGACTCCGAATAATTAAGACTTTATAAGAGACTAAAAACACAAATTGGACCTATGGAATATTTGAGTGAAGACATCCTTCCTTCTCGTTTAAATCGCCATTTAAAATTCTGGACACATCTAGTCATCAATAACGTCCCATAAGTACATAATTTCGGGTCCAATTTTTTTGACTTTGTTTGGCTGTTTCGTTTTGAAATGCATAGGTTATATGAGTTTAGACTCGACAAAAGTATTTACTTATGGGTTTTTGTTAAAATTTTGATCAAATTGGGATTATAGAGTCCAACAAAGTAACTCTTGACTGGTTTTTTGTTGAAAATTTGATGAAAGCGGCACCGTAATATTCAAAACTCTGGAAAATTACAAAAATGTTTACGACTACTGATGAATTGAACTCTCCATCTACACCTATGTCTTACATTATGTTCAATACAGAAGAAGAAATTCCTCATTTCTCTACAAAAATATATTTCCACAATATGAAGAACTAAGCATGAAGGCAACTTTGTTGATGGTAAGCAATCTTTCTTGCGACATTGTATTTAATTTTTAAAAAATTTATTTGGAATAGAAATGCCACATTGCATCAGCGTTTAAATAAAAAATGAAATTCCACGAAAGTAAGACAAAAATCAATTGGCTTTTAGATTTGCAATGTCTCAACAATTTACCACCACGCCACCAGCACAAGCGCTAAATGAAGACAGCACAGCATATGGAGAAAGGAAAAAGAGTTACAAAGCAAACGGCATTCATCACCACAAACACACACACACACATCGCAAAGGATGATGCACGAGCTGATCCGAAGAAGAACGGCGGGTTGCGGCGCATTGGGCCAAAGGAACCCATTTCAATATAAATCAATTCTGACTTGCTATGCATTTGCTTTGCTGCATACGAAAGCAGGCGAAAATGGTTGATGCAACAACAATAACAACACCGAAAAAATAACAGTAGCAATATTAAGAATAACAACAAGAAATATTGTGGAAATATGTGAATGCCGAAGAGACATTAAAGCAACAAAGTAAGAACCGAAGAAGGGCCATAAGTAAAAGGTCGGCATAGATCTAGTGAAAAATCAAAGAAATACTCGCAAGAAGAAGAAGATTCCTTAGTGGGGACTAAGCTTAGGGTGAATGCGAGTGCGAGTACGGTGAAAATCTCAAGACAACGCTGAGCATTTCAATTTTTCGGCATTCAAAAGCGTTACACTTGCCACACTGGCATTGGCACTGGCTGCGAGTTGAAAGTTGGCACCGACTGTCGAGCCGCCGACAACAAATAACACAACTAAATCCACAAATCGTAAGGAGGCGTATATGGAAGTCGCTGTCGGCACGAGGCTGCACGGCAGCAGTGCAGTGATATTGTGTGGCATGTGGCAAGTGGCGGTGGCGGCACATATGCCAAGTCAAATTGAAAGGATAATTCGCCCGCAAACACCCCCCTGGGATGACAGCCGCCAGCCGGGCTACATGCGCCGTCCGCTGGTAGTTAGCAAGACGGTAGAGCATAGACGAATGCCGGGCGTTTCGTTGGGGCGGTGGTAGCCAGTCAAGCAGTGCCAAAGCCAAGCAGCCAACAACCAATTGTAGACGCCTTCGAATTTGCCAATTGCCTTGGCGCACGTATGTTGCACTTAAATTTTACTTTTTCGGCACATACTAAGTGTCGGACACATACTTATACGTAACTAGCTCACATCTCCACACAAACATTCAAGCGCATATAGTTGTGCGAATGTTTGTGCGGTTGCTTGCTGCACGCATATGAATTGCTAAGTGAAAGACTTTTCAGCTGCCACACTGTCTTAGGCACGTCTTAGCAGTTGCCTTATAACCTTATTGTTGTTGTTATGCTTGTGGCAGGTTCGAGGCTACTCACTCGTATATACTTTTGTAATATATTTAAATGCTTTTGGAAAATCTTGCAGCTTTGCATGGCAGCAGCCAATATGCCACATTTCGCACCACATTTGTTGCTGAGGGTTATAGTGTTATATCGCGTGTTCTATTATCGCAGCAATAATGGCTTTAACGTAAGATATCCGTAATTTGTTCCCTCAAAGTTCGTGATCACATCAGAAACCCACCGACAGTTATTTTTTTAGCTAAGATTCGAACTTTTAACATAACTTATTATAAGACTAAAAGTCTTAAAAGCTCGAAAAGTGCAGTCGGAGCTCCAAGCTTACTTTTCTTAAGGCATAATAAACGTTTCTGGTATTCATAATGGATGAAATGATAATCGAAACATGAAACCATGAAATTAGTTATTACTTTACAGATATTTTTTGAGAAGCTACATCTCACTGCGCCACGTTACATCTTCATAAAGTTTGATACAAATTGGACAAGGCCGAAAGTAGCTTCTTTTGTGAGCAGTAAGAAGTATTGGAAGATATGACTCACTCATTGTTGATAATTTTTTTGGCATCAAAGGTTGCTAGACCCCATCTAGACCATCAAACCCTCTTCCATGCGATGAGAAATTGGTTACAAATATTTCGTTCGCTCATATGGAAGTTCACCAGTTGTTGAACCTCTTATTTCAATAGAAGAAAAAAGCTAATTCATATTTAGTTGTTGTAAAATAGGTATATAATATACTTGTACATATTAATATTAAAATCAACTAGCCCTAAGGAGTAAAATACAGGCCCGAGGCATGGACTGGACTTATTTTAGAGAAAACAAAAAAAAAAATGTTAACTTCGGCTGCACCGAAGCTAATATACCCTTCACAGGTGTATTTCTTTTAGTAACTATGTATCCAGTTTGTATGGAAGCTATATACTATAGTAATACGATCTGAACATATTTTTCGGAGATTGTTATTACCTTAAGCAGTAATCCATTCCAAATTTCATGATTCCGATCGTTCGGCTTGTATGGCAGCTATATGCTATAGTTAACCGATCTGAACAATTTCTTCGGAGATTACATTGTTGCCTTAGAAAAAAATCTATACCAAATTTCGTGAATATATCTTGTCAAATGCAAAAGTTTTCCATACAAGAACTTGATTCCGATCGTTCAGTTTTTATGGCAGCTATATGTTATAGTGGACCGATATCAGCGGTAAGGAAGTATACAAAAACTCTCTAATACTTTAAAGAAGTCGTATTCTTTAGGTGCTTGATAAAAAATGCCTTTATAGAACTGAAGTTTTGGAAAGCAGGGTCCGGTGGATTACCGGCCGAGCAATTCAAATACGGCGGCAAAGAATTAATAAGGAGCATGCATCAGCTTCTTTGTAGGATATGGTCGGATGAAAGCATGCTCAATGATTGGAACCTAAATGCGCTCTACCCAATTCACAAAAAGGGTGACCTCACGATCTGAGCCAATTACCGTGGCATAAGCTTCCTTAATCGAGATTAGTATGTGAAAGACTGAAGCCCCATGTCAACAATCTTATGAGCTTGACTTTAGACTTAGAAAACCCATGCGCCAAATCTTGTAGAAGACCCGTAAAAGAATATCGACCCACACCACCCCTTCATGGATTTTAAAGCCGCCTTCGACAGCGCGAAAAGGAATTGCCTATGTCTGAACTAGATATCCCCGCTAGGCTAATATGGCTGGCGTTAAACAAAGCTCCGTCAGAATCGAGAAGAAAATCTCCGAGCCGTTCGATACCAGGGCAGGCTTCAGACAAGGAGACTGTATATCGTGTTATTTCCCCAATATTGTGCTGGAGAGAATAATACGAGCTGCAAAGATATGCCTTTGAAATTGATGTGGGCACAACTGGACAACAACCACGCCTACTTTCCATATAGCACAATTTTAAATTCCATTTTGTCTTTGACTTTTCTGTATACAAAGCAAGAACTAGTCAATGTATTCGGATGAAGCTTTGCGCAAATAGTGACCTTAAAATATTTCATCTTACAACCAAAAATTGTCGCAATCGAACTATAACTTTTCAAGGACCAAATGGGTGGACCGCATTATGAGATCCGCCAATCTGTGAGATATATTATTAAAATTCGGAGAAAATATTGCTCTAATAATAATATACCCTTATGAAAAAATGCGTTAAAATGGATCAATAATTCCCTTAGTCCTTATATATCTATATAGAGATTTTCGAAATTGCAGTTGACTTAATCACATACTCGTATTCGGCCAAGCTAGTTTCATATGAAGTTTTGCCAACACCTAAGTACAATTGGATAAGTATTTTGCCGGCTTTATCTTTGCAAATTTCAAGAGTATAAAATATTGGGTTACACCCGAACTTAGCCCTTCCTTACATGTTTTGGTATAAGTCATTCTTCTTCGTGTTCAACAATTTGCTTTTGAGAAGAATTTTTCTTCATTCCTTTAATATGAAGAAACCATCAGCTGAAAGTCATTGTACTTTGGTTAAAGTTTATGGTGAACTGATCTAGCTAAACGAACCTTCCAAAGTTACTTACACGACTAAAAAGTGATGACTTTGGCTTGGAAGATGAAGAACAGCCCAGGTGGTCAGAAAAGTTTGAAAATGAGGAACTGAAAGCATTAGTCTATGCAGATTGTTGCCAAACCAAAAAAAGCTCGCAGATTCACTAAAGTAGCAATTTCAAAACGTTTCAAAGCAGCTTAATGCATTCAAAAACAAATAAATTGGGTGTCATATGAATTGAAGCCTGGCTAAGCTATACAAAGAGATCATTTCGCATCAGTATCGGTTCTCAAACCCAGCGCATAACTCTGGGGAGGGTTTGTAACTAGTGAAAAACAAGTAGAAAATACTAAGACTCTTGAAATTGAAACGAACGATTGTTGAAAATTGCGACTAGACCCGTGGCAATAATTTTGGTTTACCACAACACCTCATGGCCTCTTGATAGAAACATTTTGTAAAATCGCCGCTGAAAAGTTTTTCTTCATCTTCCTTATAGCCCAGATGCTTTGTTCCGATCGATGCGAACTGCCCTCAATGCAATACGCTTTTCATCAGATTACCAAAATTTGGCTTGATTTTGTATTGGCCTCCAAGTCGGCGGACTTGTTTTGGAATGGAGTTCATAAATTGCCAGAAAGATGAGAAATGTTAAACTTTAAGATAGGAAATACTTCAAATAATAATAGAAGAAACTACTATTAAAATTTTTTTCAAAAACAAAACCTTCTCTGTTATAAGCAATGAAATTCTTAAGTGTTTCGAAATCAAAATTAGTAAACGCCGAAAATATTGCCTAATATATCCAAATGATGGATGCTCCACGTAGCCTATCCCGCATGAAATTTCATTTAAAACTCCTTTTAATTTATGGACTCAACGAAGGCACGTGCAACAACGCAAATTTCATGCACTTTACCTGCCAGCGTTGCATGAAACGCCAGCGCCAAAGATGAACGACTTTGCACCGACACCTTCTACTTGAGACCGAGCGAACCGCCGCAGCCAACTGACCAAGTGGAACTCCTAAAGAAAAAACACAAAAACAATAACAAAACCAAAAAAAAATCGAAGCACTCAGAAGTCTAAAACGAAATGAATGCAGTAAACCACAATCGAATTTATGCACACGCCCCACATATTCCCCACCAACAGCACGCGCACGCCTCCCACCCATGACATTGCGGCGCTGCAGGAAATAAATTGTTTCAAAGCTTGCCACACGAACGCCACATATCCTCCACATGCAAAAGGTTGCATTCATATGCGACACAATATGCGGCAAGCATGCGACATATTGTTTCGCTTCCGGTTTATACTGCCACCAAGTGGCAATATGTGGCACATATAAGAACTGCCCCTACCGCCGACGAGATGAGCCAGCCAGCGCGATTCATGTGGAGGCAGATCTTTGGCAGAGTTTGCGCCTCTAAGAAATATGAGCTCCAGCGCAGACAACTCGGAGGACAGCGCTGGACCACTGAACGACTAGGCAAGAACTCAGGCCGTGCTCACGCGTGCAGCCGTGTGTGCGTCCCAACGTCGTATGTGGCATGCGGCACGTTCAAGTTTATGCAAGCGGAAATACAAATGCAGTAGTGGCAGTCATGTCGACTGCGCCGACGGTGACGGCGACGGCAGCGGTGGCGGCGCTGGTGGCGGTGGAGGTGACAGCTTTGGCAATCGGCATGGCACCTACGAATTTTCGTATTTCGGAATTTTCTCGCAGCATTGCCAACAAATTTGCAACGGCAATGACAGCAATAAAAAACAGCACAACATAACAACAACGGCAACAACAGTAAGAACAGCAGCAATCAACGACAATTGCGACAACCACATGCAGTCAAAATTATACAATTTATGCGATTTACTGTGGTGGCGCACAGACTCCATTATTGGGGCAGGGCAGTGTTGCAGCCGGCTACCGGCAACGGCGCTTCGTTTTTGGACACATCAGCGGCACTTTCGGAGAGAGTGATGTGTGGCGGTGCGCAGACAAAGGATGTTACCATGCGAGCAGTCGCCTATACGAGAGTAAGCAGCTCGCGCGGGTATCAAGCAGAAGCAGCAGCCTAGGACATTTCGCAATTTCACCTCCCGTTAGCGCTGTGTTTATTCATTTATTCTTGTTGTGTTTGTTCTTCGGTCAACGTTTCAGCATTTTTTTCCTCAAGCGAATACAAATACCCAAAGGAAAAGCGCAGTGGAACGGAGTGAGTTTGAGAGAGGGAGAAAGGCAGTAAGGAAGCGGAGACTAGGAAGTAAACGAATTGCTGGTATGCCGCCAAGGATGTTGCTTCCGTTTCCATAATAAATTTCGTAACCACGTAGTGACGCAGTGCCACCGCCACCGCCGCCGTCGCCGCCTTAACCAAACGCATTGTGGCTAAAGTAACAATTTTTATTTGTATATGCCGCAGTTGGTGGTGCCGTTAAGGTCGTTGTAGTTATTTGTACGTTGGCGTTGAGTCCGTGGAGATCCACCAGCGCCACCGTCGCTGAATGGCGCATTATGCCAAAGGCAAAACTAAGCGAAGAAATAGTCAGTAAATCTTTAAGAAGTGTTATATACCATTAATGGGGCAAGCAAATCTACTGCGAACCGTTTAAATACTTAGAGCAAAGATATATGAGCTTAGTATATTTATTAGTTGATTTGTAGCTTTTTTTTTAATTAGACGATTATTAGCTCTCATTAGGTTGACTATAATCGGAAAAGTCGACAATACACATATTTATTGCCGCGTCGAAAATTTTGAGATATAGGTATCTCCTATCTTCGCATAAGATATATTTTAAAGTTATGTCATAAACTTTACTCCGTCCCCGTTTCCACTGATTTTCAATTTTCAGAAAAAAAGTGCAAAAACAATTTTCTCTCTTGGGGCCCTGGACTTGCTCCGAACTTTAACAACCTTATTTTAGCGGGATTTAATAGTTAAATAGCTGTATACTTTGCTAAACCGACAGATGTCGCAGATAACTGACATTTCGTGAGTATAAATCTAAACCAAGACAAAACTCTAAGATTATAGAAGAAGTTTTCTTTTAATGTCGGTCGAAAACCTAAGGAAAGCTGTGGGATTTCGAACCGAAAATTAAAAAAAAAAGAAAAATTGGAAAAGTGGTCTTTTATTTCTCTTCTTTAAACTGGCTTGCAATGCTTCTTCCGGAGATCTAAATAGGAGACTTCAGTGGCAGCGCAAACTCAGTCGACTAAAATGGTTACCTGTCAGATGAGTTTTTCTTCGAAGAGTGAGTGAAAGAGCACTTTAAATTAACCAAATGGGATCTTATGTACATAATTCGATGTCGGATCGGCCCAATAATTTGGCATAATAGAATCGTGTGACCTTTTTTTCTTCTCCAAGTAGACGTTGTATATCTTGCTTTGTGAATCGTGGAAAACGACTATCATCTTTCCGACCGATATGACAGTCATCTTCGGAGCAGGTTCGCCTGGTGTAATCCACTCTTTTGATTGATCTTTTTTTTCTCTTCTGTATAACAGTGGATCCATGTCACGAAAGTAAGCCGAGACTCCTTCGGATTGTGCATAAACAGCTTTAAAACTGCTGTGGAGTAGACTAAAGACTTCACTTGATGTCTACGTACTAAGAAGGCAATCATGACACCTAACAGAGTCGATAGTTCTCTTATGCCCAATATTCCAATCAAAAAATGGCTCACTTTAGAAAAGCTTACCATGTCAGTTGTATTGCGCACCATTAATCGGCTGCTTGCGTACTCAACGACGAGCGACTTATCAAAAACCGATGTAGTTGCATACTTTTAAACTTATTAAACTAATTTTTTTTACAGTTGCCATCGAAAGAGAGGGTAACTCACAGCATTCCAAGTCTTTTTTAAAAAAGATTGGATTCTTACTGATCTATATTTTTATGTATCCATTCCTAATTTTTCTAAATTTATAACTTTTCTTCCTCGCTTCCCCACACGGTTAAAACCGAACTGCAATTTCGATTTGTTTAATTTAAAAGTAGCCTCCTATGAGTAATAGACGATTGTAAATTTTTCATCCAATAATATCATCATAGGGATGTGAGGTTAAGTGGTCATCAGACCGTCCTCGTCTTTTGATTCATTCAAAATTCCGTCAGTCGTGTAAGATACTGCATATACTGCAGGCCGGTTTGTCCGGAAGGTAATAGGACTGATTTTCTTCCGGCTCGACTGAACTTTGGAGCGTACGCGCACTGACTGGATTCGGTAGAGGGAGTTCCTACCTAACGAACGGACGGCTGATCAGTTGTCTCCGAGCACCTGGAGAGTCAGGACAAACATTTTCGCGCGAGAGAGCATAGAGGATGGCGATAATTCTGTGTGAAACTCGGTAAATCTGCGACAGAGACGTTTGATATGATCAAGCAGGCTTACCCAGATGTTGCTTTAGCAAGAAGTGGTGTGTTTCGGTGGCACCAGGCCTTTTTGGAGGGCCGGCGCCTCCTCGCCCAAAAAAAGGAAACATGAGCAAATCCAAAGTGAAACAATGATTAATGATTTTTTGACATCAAAGGCATCGTCCACCATCAATTTCTTCCTCCTGGACAAACCTTCAACGCCAAGTTTTACGTGGAAGTCCTCAAGAGATCAAACGAAGGATCAATTGGGTCCGACAAGACATTGCAGCCGATTGGAAGTTGCTCCACGACAACGCCCCCGTTCACACCGCTTTTCTTGTGAACAGCTACCTAACCAAGGCCGGTATCCAAAAGCTTCCGCAGCCGTCCTACATCCCAGATGTGATCCCAGCGGTCTTTTTTTTCCTTGCCTGAAAAGGCCGATGAAAAGCAAGCATTTTGAGATGACAGATGGGATCCAAGCAGCATGAACCTCGGCTCTCAAGGCTATTCCGGAGAATGCCTTCCGTGACGTCTTCAATGCTTGGAAATCGCGCTAGCAGCGCTGCATCGACGCAGAAGGAGCTTATTTTGAAAGTTTTTAAAGAATTGTAACGATTGGTTCAATAAATTTTTTTTAAATCGACTCCGTAATATTACTTTCCGGACAAACCCTGTACATCAAAATATATCCCATATACAAATAAAATCTTTTCTCCAAATACTCTATCATCTCTGCCTTATCGTATGGATGTATTCCTATATGCTTATATGACAATAAATACTTTATCTTGCAATTCCATACACCAAAATAGCAATGTCTACGGAACCATTGAAGACGGCCTAAGAGACTACAAACACAGAGATTTATAATAATATAAAAACACAAAATCGAATGGAGATTGAATGTACTGAGTAAATATTTCTAGGTCTTGCCTCAAGCCTTTAATTATCCAATAAAAAGTATTTGGTTCAATTTTTTAGAATAAAAACTAGGCAATTGAAAAACTATAATTAAATACATATGATTTTTGGTAGCCGTAAACTTCACAGTGAAGTTTGTTAATGTGGAAAAAATGGACGAAAAGGAATTTCGCGTGCTGATTAAGCATTGCTTTTTGTGGGAAAAAAGATACAGTTGAAGCAGAAACTTGGCTTGAAGACGAGTTTCTGGACATTGTCCCAGAAAAATCAATCATCAAAAATTGTTATGCCAAGTTTAGACGTGGTGAAATGAGCACTGAAGACGGTGAACGCAGCAAAAGCCCAAAAGAAGTTGTTACCAACGAAAACATTAAAAAGGTCGGCAAAATTATTTTGGATGACCGTAAAGTAAAGTTTTTGAGATAGCAGGTGCACTAGCTCTCTTCTCACCAAAACCAACGACGAGTTAATAATTCGGAGTAGTGTTTAGTGATATTCAAACGGAATAAATCTCGAGTTTTTGCGTCGATATGTGACTATGGATGAAACATGGCTCCATCATTTCACTCCAAAGTCCAATCGATAGTCATCCGTATTGACTACACCCTACGAAGCCGCTTCAAGGCGTGGAAAATCTCAACAGTCGGCTGGCAAGGTAATGGCATCTGTATTTTGGAATGCATTTTGAATAACTTTTATTGACTACCTTGAAAAAGGAAATACCATCAACACTGACTATTACAGAGGTGAAAAAACTATGATACTCCGTAGCACCATATTGCGAGAGTATAAAAATTGTATCCAAAAACTAGAGGACCGCTATGATCGGTGTGTCACCCTTGCATAAAACTATCTTGAATAAAAGAAAAAACGAATTTTTATCAAAGATTTTTTCAATTGACCTATTAATTCCTTAATCCAATAATAACAGAAATCCGACTTTTATCAATAGAGAGCGTGGAGTTGAAGGAAGTTCACAGTTTGATAGTCTTTAATGAACGTTTTCTTAACAACAGTAATACTTAGCTTGGCTTGACTTCAAATAGATATCTCTAATCCCACAAAAAGTCATAAGGTTTAATGAAGATGATGTGATAAAATAAATTCTTAAGCCATCCTAGAGACGTGGAGAGCTGACCCATAAAAGATAACATGGCTGTTACAAGATTCGTCAAAAGTTCCTCAAATTCTCTCAACTACTCAGAAAGTATTCAAACTGTATTGGGTATAACCACACTACCATACACCAACGCATTTTGGCGACATTAATGCCGCCACTGAATCGTTCAGCAGATCTCAACTGAGGGCGCCTAGATGGAAACCGCAAAAGTGCTACGAAAAACCAAAGCCAGCAATTCAAATATTCACTTAAAGTGGTTTACGAAGTCAACGGTTTAGTTGCAGCTCACCTACAGTTCAGCGGTCCAGTGGCAAAAACGCAACAACAACAATACAGCATACATTTTTATAAAAACGAATGAGCTGCACGTGCAACATCAGCCACACGCTGTACGCCGTGCGACTCACGTCGACAAGCGAAGGATACACCCAACAAAGGATAACCGCAGCAAAAAAAAGTTGCACAAAGTGTATACAAAATGAAGCGCGCAACGTGCCACACCAACGGCATGCGGCAAGCAACTCGTTGTAATGCAACGTTGACGCTCTTTGCTGCATATGGTGAATGTGGCGAGTGGCAAGTAGCAAGTGGCTAGTGCCATGCCTCCCAAATGGCATATTGCGGCTGCTACTAACGATGGGTTAACGGACAGACAAACTTAAAAGACTGTCCAGCGAGTTAACTGTTTTTGTTGCACACTTTTTGTATTTCTTTCACAAGCAACAATAACAATAGCAACAACAGCGGCAACAGCAGTAGCAGTTGGTGAATTGCGAAAAGTGTGGCGCGTACAAAAGGAGGGCAGTGGCAGCGTCGCGGCCGCCGCAGCACGTCACAGATGAAAATTTTCGGTAAGAAAAATTGCGACCAGAGATTCTTATAAAATATTCATGCATATTACGCGACTTTAGCGCTACGAGTGTGCGCTCTTGTTGCGGTTGTCCGCTGTTTGCAGTTGTTGGCTTGTCGCTATTGTGAGCGGCAAGTGACGACCTCGTTGGCAGTTACCGTGTTGCCACAGCCACTTTCGTTGCATTTCTTTCGCCGCTTTAATAAACTGAAAATCTCTTTCTTTGTTCTATTTATTCGTCTTTGTTTTTGTTGTTTTTTATGTGCTTTTTTCTCATGTTTTTAGATTGTCTTTGGCGCTGTTCGACATTTTTTGTCCACTTGAAGTTTCAAATTGTACGTGTCAACTGAATTATTAGGTAGCATAGTGTAGCGTCCGTCGTATGTGCATATGACGTGCCACAGCCTTTGCCGTTAAGCAACTAGGCTGACAGTTGTCGAACTTAACTTGCAACATGTGACCATTTCGGTTGTTTGTTCCGATTACGTTTGTCTATGTTGCCCCAAATTGATGTGTTGCTTTGAGATGTCATGCGGCCATTGAGAGCTTTCGAAAGGGAATAATTGATGCTATGGTTTGCTGGTAACCGGGGCAAATTTGTTGCAACAACTATGCCGTGAAGTATAAATCTTTGATTCACCGAAAGCTAGTTGAAAGATGCCTCTCACTTCGGTCAACCATTTGGCATTAGCGTGAGACTCTTATAGGTGTTTCATGCTGCATAAGTTATATTCTTGGGAACTGATTGAAGAAAATCCGATTCTAGTGCAACCCTCAATTTGGTTAAGATCTCATAATGTATACTTCCTTCGAATCTGAATCCTAGTGTGGATATACTTGTATGATAACGCATTTTTCTCTGCTAACATACCGACGAAGGAGGTGAGAATGGGAAGAAGTCACTGTGGAAGAGGCACAGTGATCCTTTCACGGATGAGTTGAAGCTATGAGGTAAAGTTGGAACGAGAGTGAGGAGACTATCGGACCACTGTAGTGTTTTTCAGGCAGAAATTGCTGTCATTAAGGTGGCAGTAAATGTAGTGCTACGAAGTGCAGCCTCCGAGGAAGGCGAGAATTCACTCCGACAGCAGAGCGACAATACTAGCGCTGAGCTCGCTAACTGTGTGCTTCAAGTTCATCTAGGAGTGTCTATCCTCACTAGAAATAGCATCAAGCGACTTCATCATCAGAATCGTTTGGGCGCCGGGTCATAGCGGAATGGGAAACGAGTTGAATCTCTATTGACATATCACCTTCTAGCACTGGATCAATGGACTTCGCATGCGCTTGACCATAACCCGCTCCTGTGTGACTGCAATACTCGTATCTGTCCTGTAGTAGAACGCAAGAGATTTACTGAATTACTTGCTCATAACAATATAGACCCTGTCCAATAGGCATTTACCGCGGTAAGGTTAAAAAGTTGCATGGAGGAGGGTAAGTTCGAAATATCCAGGTACTTTATCTTCTATTGTCCATCTTTTGCAAAACTGAGACTGAAACATCTCGGTAGTCTTAACTTCGGCGGACCAGAAAACATATCCGATAACTGACATTAGCCATCTAAACAAATTTTTTAAAGGCTCAAAGTGCTTCGAAGGTTTGAAAAAGTCTTATGATCCAGTATATAGGAGATTGTTCGGTACTACAATGGGCGGCGTTCGAAGCATCCTTGAGATATGACTAAATGCTCTCAAAAAGGTGAAAATTTGTTGAAATATTGACATGAATCATTATGTCGAACGCGGTTTCCATTGTTTGTTTAGGTCAAACCTTGTATATATTCCCTTAAAATGCCAGAAACCGGTCATCAGAAACCGAAATTTAAGCAAAATCGGTGTTATGATTGAAAAATATTAAACTTTCTTCAATAAGATCCTCTCGGGGCAGTCGGACTTATGCATAATGGAAGATCTTAGAAGTGTGCCAGAGTCTATTATTCAATACTGAATCAGAAATGATTGTCAAACTTGTGCATAATCGAAAATCTTAGAAGTTTGCGTGAGATTTTGAGAGTCCCAACCGAATATCCTCATGGCTAGATGGCTAATTTTAGATTTACATCGAATGCTAAAAGAGCAACCAAGTGTGCACTAGCACTGGTCTCTGGACCCTTTAATGCCATTCTAAAACTAAGTTTATTTCCAAACTCGTGGAAAAAGTTGAATATACTAATGGTAGCCAAACCAGGAAAAGACCACACACGGACGTGACCAATAAGCCTACTACTTTGTCTTTCCAAATTATTCGAAGCAATTTTGCTATCAAAGATATATTCTATTCACCAAGAGCAACAAAATTTTACCAGATAACCAATCCAGCTGTGGCGAAAACCATTACTGTAGAACAAGTCAACCAAATTAATAATGAAACAAGAAAGGCCTACTAACCTTTCGACCGTGATATATTCGTGACATTAACATACGCAAAGATCTTGGCATGCTTTTGGTTAAGCCGGAAATTGAAAGGAGGAAAGCAATGCTGAGGAAGTTCTGTTTTCCATGTCTTCCTAATTTACCTCTTTAAATGATTTCACAAAATGAGCGACTAAATTTGAGATCTCTTAAGCCTTCTGGTTGATAAGATTTAGTTCTTCTTCTGTTTTACTCTCTTTTCACTGTTCGGCGTCAATTGGAGGTTCCAAGTGTAGCCAGGTCCTTCTCCACCTGGTCTTTCCAACGGAGTGGAAGACCTTCACTTGCTCTGCTTCCTACTGCGTCGAATACTCTCAGAGCTGAAGTATTTGCATCCAGCCGGACAACATGACCTAGCCAGCGTAGCCGGTGTCTCTTAATTCGATGAACTATGCCAATGTCGTCGTATATCTCTTATAGCACATTGTTTCATCGACTCCGGTATTCGCTGTTGCTAATGTGAAAAGGAGCATAAATCTTCTGCAGAACCGTTCTCTCGGAAACTCGTAACGAGATTTGGCGCCTCTGCACCAAACAGCAAACGGAGATGATGAATGGCTTGTAGAATTTTATCTTTGTTCGTCAAGAGAGGCGTGCGGCAGCAGTTGTACACTCTTGCAGAAGATTAATAGGGAGCCGCTTTGTACGAAACCTCGTTCCCAATCTACGGAGCTTTTTCCGTATTAACTTTGCGGGGATACCAAGTTCAGACATAGCGGCATAGAAGCAGATCCTATTCGCGCTGTCAAAAATAGCTTTGAAATCTACGATGAGGTAGTGTGTGTCGATCCTTTTTGCACTGGTCTTTTCCAAGATTTGGCTTATGGTGCATATTTGGCCAGTTGTTAATTTTCCAGACCTGAAACCACAATGATAAGGTCCAATCAGTTTGTTGACGGTGGGCATTAATTTTCCACACAGTACGCTCTATAGAACCTTATATAATATGTTATATTGAGTAGGCTTATCCCACGGAGCTTGAAAGAAAACGAAGTTAAAATATCTCACGACTTTATTTTTGATCGCTCATGTTTACAAGTTTAACGCAATACTCATTTTACACATTTAGACATACCGATGAGCTTTGGGGGAGCAGAAAATAGATGCCTAAACAAATTTTTACTTAATAGTTAAAATCAATTACTGGATTTTTTTTTCTTCACAACGGACTAGTCATAAATAGTCCAAGTTCAAGTGTAATCAGCCTTGTTACCTAACTTACTGGTGTTGCTGGGAACGTTTCTGTTTCCATTCATATGATCGCAAGTAGTAATTTCGGAAAATGACTTGCTGAGTATTCAGTCTGTAGAATTTTACTTTTGGTCGAAGAAAGATTACGCGTCTGGAAGTAAGAATGTAGTTTTCTTTGAAAGTGAGTTCTCATGTATCATAGTAGATGTTCTAAAGAACCTCATGAGCAACATTTAGAAAACTGTTTCGAAAGTAAACTCTCTCTATGCATTTTGGATGTTAAATTAAAGTAACCGCGGGTTCTACCACAAGTCGCAAAAATTAATAAAGTATGGCTATATATAGCAAACCCTTCACCACACAATAAACGCGCGCGTAATAAATAAAAATTCGACCTTCCCAAACGCACCTATGAGCTGTGGCACAGCAAACACTTGCCTACAAGATTTTATGCTAATTTTATCACTTTTGTGGCATGTCTGTCCAACTGTCCGACTGTCACTACTGTGACAGCACATAAATACTCATAATTTATTAATTTCTCGATGCGAATGAGTGCAACGCCACAGGAATCGCTAAATGCCGCAAAGCCAGTGCGAATATGGCGTGGCCGGTTGCATGCATTGTGTCCGCCGGCACCGACGAAAGCGCCAAGCCAAGGCAACAAGTGGCGCTACGCCGCACTCACAAGCCACCGAGACCACATCGTGCAGCAATTGAAAGGACGGCGTAAAAAACTGTATTGGTAGCAGTGCGGCACACGCACCAGTCAATGGTGGTGCACAAAAGAGTCAATTCAATGCGCGTTCGTTTCGATTTTTCACTCGTTCGTGCCTTCGCATTTTAACGCTTCCCCACAAAATGTCTCAATAAGACGCGGTTAACTCCTGTATTTCGTGCATTTTTTTGCTTGATATTCGTTTATTTTCGTTACGTTACGTTGTTGCAACAATGAGGCCTGCGCAGCGCTCGCGAAAATGATAAAAGCGCATCGTGAGACAAAGCCCAGCAACTGGGTGTGGAGAGTGAGGTGCCGCGGTGCAGAGTTGCATTGTCATAACGCTGTTAGGCAGCACCTTGCGGCCGTCAGCTTCCGCGGCAGCCACTGCGGCGCGGAGTTCCAACTACCAGACTGTCACTTGGCGCTTTTATTGCCGCAGCCAAATGCCGCTTGTGGGTAGAGAGCGGGACAACGTGGCATGATTGCGCGCACTGCAGTGGCCATTCAGGCGTTCGACCGCAAAGTTATGAAGTTAACTGGAGCAAAGGTACATAAATAATAATCGCAATAATAATTTCATCATTGAGTGTCGGTGATTTATTTACGTTGCGCTCGGCGAACGCATGCGGCATATTGAATGCCGGCGAACGGTGTGCGCGTGCAACACACGCATCGCTTGACCAGCGGCACAGCAGCCAACTGTTGCGTTCGTGGCGACGACAGTTGCATGTGCGCTGTCGCCGCTCTTGTACAACCCCATTTATGGCGCATAAATGGTGCAGCAACATCCCTCGACGCGACGACATTTGCTCCACTTGTTCCAGATTTTATTTTGTTTATTATTGTTGCACTGTTGCATTGTTGCATATGCCTTACGCTGCAGGTAGGAAACTAAATCAGCGCGCAACCCACTCCGGCTGGCCGCTATGCGCAGCAGCTCCCTACTGGTGTTCAGCTTCGAACTTTTGCTTGTCATAATTGTGAGCGATTTATTGTCATCGTCGATGATTTATTTATGCTCTGGTATTCTTTAAGAAATTCACAGATTCCCTGTTGCATTCGAAACGATTTTATTGTAGATCTCTATGTGCGTCTTCCTTTTTGTTAATTTTATTGCATTTCATTTACTTATTTATAAATTTATGTAGTTCCCTGCAAAGTGGACACATTTACTCGCTTCCGGGTACTAATAAAATTCGCACGCAAGCTTCCAGTCGTGTGTGCGCTTGTACGAAAGCAGTGGCGGTGACAGTTGACACTTTAAAGGTTTTGGTTGCGATCAAAACCCCTCTGGAAGCAGCTTCTACTTCTCATACAAGTAAACACACTTTAAACAGATTTGTTTATGGATCACTCAGTCTGATTGAAAAACTTTTGCTCGTTGCCTGCCTCCGGAGCTGAGGTTAGATTAGATGGCTGATCAAAGATCGCACATTAACTACTACATGTAGTCCTTTGTGAGGTCATAGAAAAGAAGAACTCTTATGTTCAAACTAGAAATTAGCAAAACGCTTTGTAGCCAATACAAATGCATTAATTTTCATTCCCGCC
Source organism: Bactrocera neohumeralis (assembly GCF_024586455.1). Taxonomy (NCBI): domain Eukaryota; kingdom Metazoa; phylum Arthropoda; class Insecta; order Diptera; family Tephritidae; genus Bactrocera; species Bactrocera neohumeralis. The sequence goes on from NC_065923.1 coordinate 30,877,983, forward strand.
AGCTCTGTGGGATGTCTGAAGGTAGGCGTTCCCAAGTGCTTAAATCTTGACATCCCAAACGCGGGACAGTCAAGAAGGAAGAGTTAAATTTTTCCATCTCATCTTCGTCCATACAGCGTCTACAAATGGCGTCTAGTAGGATTCCCAGCTCAGGGCCAGGTCCCAGGACACCAATAGTACAATGGCTCATTAAAAGCTTCAAAACTATGGAGAGGCTTGCCTTACTGAGGGCCGCTGGAGCTTGCAAAATACTAAATATCGGGTTGGTCCATAGAGCTTCAGAAGTAAATGTTTGAACAAACAAGAATAATATTGAGCCAATGTAGAGTTCTTAATGTCATGCCCACCCTGTCCCAACTGTTTGGCACTTACAAAAAACGCAAGCAAGGTGACTGAAAAGGTGGATAATGCTTATAATCCAGATACTAGAATTTTGAACTTGTCGATTCGGTTTCGAAAGTTTTGATGTCAAACCCCCACTACACTCTTGAAGGTCAATTGTCGGAAATATCGATTAACTCGTCGAGTCCGAACGTCATATAAAAACTGTTTCAGTTGCCTAGGAGCTAGGCATTGCAAACACACGGTCGGGAATTTTAATAAGGTTGGATGCTAAAAGAATCTCGGTATATAAGTATCATACGAATTAATCCAAGAAAACTCCATGAACGTAATTTTCAGCTGCGATTCGCTACTGATCTGCAACAAAATCGATTCATCTCTGAAACGGTTGATTACTGGTGATGAAAAGTGACAGACTTAAGATAATGTCAAGTGAAAACGGTAGTGGTGCAATTGCGGTGAGCCGTCGCATGCGGAAGCCCGGCCACGATTGACGCTAAGGAAGGTTTCGCGAAGTGTTTGGAAGGGTCAGCAGGGAATCATCTACTATGAGCTGCTTCCTATCGACAAAACTCTTAATTCCAATCTGTTTCGTTAGCAATTGGGCCGTGTAAAGGAGCCCTGAAGTGGCAAGTTCAGGCCAAGAGGTCAAGAATTGTGTTCCGTCAGGGCCCATATAGATAGTCACCGCTAAAAGTCCGGGAGCTGGGTTGAGAGGCTCTTATACATGCTCCTTATAGTCTGAATATGCCGTCAAGTGGTTACTACCTCTTCCGGTTCAAGGTGAATTATGGAACAAGGGTTTCTATGAGAATTTTTTTAAGTTAATCGGAAGCTATAATAACACAGTGGTAGTTCGTATGCATAGTTAGTATGATTGAATGGCGCCCGAAATATAAATTATATAAAATCAACACCGCGTTTTGTCGCAATCTATCTGGCTCACAAAGGGTTGTTGGTAGAAGTAAAAAAGTTCGTAGATGAGCTTCACTATCACTAACTGTGTAAATGTACTAATCGCAACACCATCACTCATCTTGAGACCCAGCATTCAATCGAATAGATCACGTCCATCACGCAATGGAGAAAATATAGCAGCCGTAGCTGAGAGTGTACACGAAGACCGTGGAGAGTCAATTTTGCGCAGCAGCTCGGACTGACGTATGGAACGGCTTGGTGCATTTTACGTCGAAAACTTAAATTGAAAGCATACAAAATAGAGTTTTTGGAAGAACTGAAGCCGCTCGACCTTCCCAAGCGACATCACTTCTCTCTATAGGCTCTCGAAAAGTTCCAAGAAGATCCGACGTTTTCGAGCCAAATTTTTTTCAGCGATGATGGCCATTTCAAGTGCAATGGGTATGTAAACAAACAAAATTGCATTTGGGATAATAATAAACCTGAAAGCATCCAAGAGCTGCCATTTCATCCAGAAAAAACAACTGTTTGGTTGGGTAACGTAACCGTTAATGGCGACCATTATCGCGCCATGATAACCGACTATTTGATGCCTGAAATTGAAGGTCGCGATGGCAGCGACATTTGGTTTCAACAACACGTCGCGACTTCTAAACATCGCATCAATCAATGGATTTATTTAGAGAACACTTCGGTGAGCAGATAATTTCACGTTTTGGGTTACTTTAAAAAAGTAGGGAACCTCGAAATGAATCACCCTTTTAATAGAAAACTTGGGCCTCAATGTAACTTAATCGACGTACCACGGAAGCTTTCGAATACAATATTAAACTTCAAAGCTGCAACTGCCAACCTTGCAACATATTCGCCAATATTTGTTATAACAATTTAATCTTCAAAATTGGTAGCTATTTCCAATTGCAGCATTTTAGAGCGCTTATCGTGCAACATAAAAGCTGCTTAATGACCGCTTAGCCTTCTATACGAAACTCATGCTAAGATGGCAACTTGCAAAACGCATAAATACAGGCAACTACGCCACCAATGAATTATTTGCCATACAAATGCACTTAAATGTAGATTTCGAGACAAGCGAAGGAGAAAAATGCGAATTTCATGATTTACGATTTTGACATCTACGTGCAACATGCAGCAATCAGAAGCGCGGCAACAGGATAAATGGCAATAAATGTGCAACCGATATTTGTTGCTGTTGTTGTGCTTTGTAATTTTGCAATTTATTTTCCTTTTTCATGCCACTGGCGATGAGCTAAGGAAATATGACGCGCACTAAAACTGCTATCTGTGCTTGCAACAAATTTCATTCATGCAACCATACACTCATTCATGCAACTGCATTGTTGTTGCCGCAAATACGGCTTAGCATTGTGCCAAATTTTAATTCAGCAACTCATTGTCTTCGCCAGCTGCCCTGAAGACGGCCACGCAAGACGCAATGCGAAGACGAAGGTGAAGGGATGAAGGAAAAAGCAAGCAAATCGCCGATTGCCAATACGGGACTATTGGGGAACAAATGCGACAACAAGTGAAACAACAACGGGACGGGCGGCAACAACTGTGACAATCCCAGTTAGTGTGTCAAGACGGCTGTGTAAGGAAGCCAGCGCTTGCGGCAGGAGTCGGCAGCCAGCAGCAGGCATTCAACCGCCAACAGCCAGGAGTCAACTGTATGTGGCAGCGTTTGTGGCAACAATTTAATGCAACTACTTAATGCAGTTGTCCTTGGTGCTTGCCTGCGCGTCCGTCCGCTCATACTCCTCGTCGCATATTCCATTAAGATTTTTGGCCTTTTCCGCTTTTTCTTTCTTTTCGCTTTTTTTGTTTTTGCTTTTTCTCCGTTTCCTTCGTGCGGCACACAGCTTATTTGTTGCTGTTGCATGTTTAGTTTTTACGAGTGTGTTTGGTTTTTATTGTTGTTGTAGCTGTTGGTTTCTCGAATTTATGCAATCGCTTTGGCGGTTCCAGACAGCTTCTTCGCCAATGTCGCGCCGCATCTTCGGTTTGGTTGCGCTTCGCTTTTTTCGCCCCGCTAAGTGTCCCTCCGCCTCCGGCCCGCTGGCCATTTGGTTTTTGCTCTGCAGCAAAGAAATTGGAATCAGCTCTTAATATAATTCAGTTCACTTTTTTGGAGGCGCATCTTGCTACTTCTTGTAAGGCAGTTGCCGTTGCTTACAACTGCGGCATGCAGCAACACATATACACACCATCGCACACACACAAGTGTGTTGCATAAATGATGACATTGCTTTCGCATTGGCGCTCAAATGAATTATGAAATAATTTCTTTTGTGCGAAAGGCGACATTTTCGCCACAACCAAAGTGTTAAGCAATTTAACGCTTTTTTCCACGTCACTGTACTTATTCCGACAGCGTATGTGTGTGTCCGAGCGCTTGGTTTGTTGGCCGCCCGCAGGGGTGCAGATTACAGCTAAATTGAATTGTATTTAAATTGTGAATAATTTTGAAGTTTTTCTGTTTCTTTGAGGAAAGCGTTTTAGTAATCAGAGTTTCTCACGCTGAAAGCTCGGTGAAAGCTTACTAACGTGAAGTCATGTACCTAAGGCTTGGATACTGGTTAGATTGGTGATTATATCGAAGGCTAGAAAGAGCTCTCACTTCGTTGTCAAGTATTTGAGGGCCAATAGCCTATCCTCGTTTCTGTCGAAAAGTTTTGAGCGGCTCATGGACTTGTACATTAAGAGGGCCAACTGTTAAGGGCCCAGCATGCCGTATGCACTTTTCTCGGGCCTTTAACAATATTAGCCGGAGGCGATGATGTAAACCATCGAAAATTTTCAACTGAATTCGAACCTCAAACACCTCTTATATAGTTTTCTTCGGTGGTGTTGGGAGTGGGGTACTTTCCCCGATGCCTTGGATTCTGGTTGTAAATGATCTACTAAAAGAGTTCGATGAACGAAGCTGTAGGTTGTTGGCCTGCGCTGATGATGTTGTTTTTATAGTAAAATTTCTAAGTACAGTCTACGAGCTAGCCGAAGAGTATCTCAACATGATATTGAACTGGGCGAAAAGAAGCGGCTTAGCCGTCAACCCAAGTAAAACTAAATGGCTTTATTCACCAGGAAGTATAAATTCTGTATGCACCCTTTCTCTAACGCCACACACACACTAAACAGCTAGAACGAAGAGCTCTTTTGGCATCAGTGATGCATTACGTGCAACACCAACGATGGCCCTAAATGCCATTCTACATATAGCACCTGTGGACGTATCCAGCAGATCCATTGCTGCGTTGGTTGCTAGTAGACTCCGGAAATCTGAACACATTGAGGGTTCCATACAGGAACATTCCGAAATACTCTCTCACTTCGACTGCATACCTGATAACCACTGAGCCGCAGGACCTTCTCCTACCGTCAACTTCTCCGCTAACATATCCCTGGGAGATTTTTGGTTTGGGCGAAGTCGCTGAAGAAGAGGTGCAGAGAGATTTCTCACGGATGGATCGAAGCTCAAACGGAAGGTTGGAGGAAAAGTTTGCTGGTTGCTCTCAATGAATTTAAGTTTCAGACAACGGTTTTTTAAGCAGAAGTGGCAGCCAGCAAGATAACAGCGGAGCTACTGTATAGGCATTGAGCTCGATTAAATTGAAAACGCGTAGGATTTCGGGCGTTGGTTTTATGATCTCGCGCGAGCTCAACAAGCGTTGGTCAGTTATCAGCAATTGTGGCGTTGTAAGAGCTTTCTGGCCCAAAGAGAAACGTAAAAGATCCACTGACCTTCTTGCTATTAGCACGGTTTACATGCCCGCAATGACAGGCAAACTAACTGGACACTGTCCATTTGGGTGTTAGGATGAAGATTTTTGAGAACGCAACATGTCAGAGTTGCGCTGAGGAAATTTAGGTGGAAAAATCTAGACACTTTCTTTTCCAATGTCCAAGCGCTAATGACGGTTTTTTAATACATACCTAAGAGTTCTGGAATTTACAAAGGACAGGCGTCTCTAGCTGTCGGAATCTTTAGAACGTATAGATTGGGTCTTTTGGAAGGTCCAGACTGATTTCATTAACTTTTTACATTACTCAAGCTTTCACACAATGTTATGAAGACAAGTCACGTATTGACCACATATTCGGCGGTGTACTGCGAGGACCGATTTCACACAGTACCGATATTAAACAATAATATGTAGTATACATGTAAAATTTTACTAATATATCTTACGAATTAAACGATGTATTGAGATAAAGCCAACTAAAAGTTTGAAAATTATGTATACGGAATCTAGTATTGATTTGAATGTTTTCTTAAACAATAATGCATGAAGACACCTTGTCAAATAAAATAGTTTTTCATAAAAGAACTTTCCGATCGTTCTATTTTTATGCGAACTAGATGCTATAGGTCTGATATCGGAGCAAGTGGAAATTTTTTTAACGATATCTCAAAAACTGCGGAACTTGTTCGATTATATATAGACAAACGGACATGGCTGAATCGACTCAGCGCGTTAATTTAATAGTTATTCGTTTATAGAAGATTGTACCTTCTTTATGGGATATGGATATGGGAAATTCAGACATAGCGGCATAGAGACAGAGAGTTCCTTTTCGTCCTGTCAAAGGCGGCTTTAAAATCGACGAAGAGGTGGTGTGTGTCGATCTTCCTTTCACGGGTATTTTCCAAGACTTGGAGCTTGGTGAAAATCTGGTCGATAGTAGATTTTCCAGGCCTAAGGCCACACTGATAAATTCCAAAAAGTTTGTTGACCGTGGGCTTCAGTCTTTCACGCACTACGCTCGATAACACCTTATATGCGATACTAAGGAGACTTATCCCACGGTCCAAAACAGTTATAAACGATAACAACTAAATTTTCGTACTTAATTGTGAAATATACTGTAAAAATTTACACATTTCTAAACAACTTCGCACTAAGAAAATGCCATAAAACCTAAATAATCAAATTGTGGCAAGCCTTTGCATCTAACCTCCTTGTCGAGTGCTGTTATCATCAGGCTAGTGCTGGAATGTCAAAAATCGTGTCAACAACGCCAACATAAAGCAACACCATAGCTGTCACACCAGCAACAACACCAACAACACTAAATATCGAAGCATGCTTCAAGCAAGCGTGAGTGCAACACATTTGAGGCAAGCGAAATGAACTTTGCACGCGTTGCAAATTTTTCCCATGATTGCAACAGCCAACACAACAAATGAACTTACATAAATATTTTGAACGTACCTTGATTGCCAGCAGAGAAACACATGCGTGCCACAAGCTAATATCAGCCGGCAGCGCCAACAACTTATCTAGCAAATGTTGCACCAACAAAGCAACAACAGCAACAAGGCAAAAGTCAGCTATCGAAACTGTTCAATTGTCCTCCCACATGTGCAGCGTGTTGCAACTGCAACAAAAACAACAACGCTACTAAATATTGCAACAGACGAGACTGGCTGGCCATAACAATCGACACATTGCCACGCATTGTCAATGGAGCACTTGCCACATACTCTCAAGCAGAGAATGTGTGCGCCATACTGCCACATTTGGCTGGCTGGCTAGCTGGCTGGCTGCCATCCAAATCTAATCTGTGGCAAACATGACCGAGACACTTTTAGCGATATCAAGTGTTCAATATTCAAATTTTTCCCAAGTACCTAAGAATGACCAGCCAACGAGTGGTGCCACATGCACTTGCAACTATAAGACGCCAATTGTTGTTATTGTTACTATTATTGCAAACATGGTCGGTCTCAATTGTCTGTGCCACAAGTTACTAAGCACGCATACCGCAACCATCCGCCGGTCCGTCCGCTCGGCCAACCATTGTCTACATGTTTGCATTATTGTGGCGGGTGGGAGGCTGTCCGTGCTTATCGTGTTAGCGACTCATGCCACGCTGCCCAGCGCAACGCGGCTAACACTTGCAACACATTCGCGCTCAATGGCGTAATTTATGTTCATTACCTTTGAGGTCGTTCGTTACTCGCTGGCGCGCTGTTGCTGCAACCTGGCGGCGTCCACATTCACAGCTGCACGCGTCTTTCTTGTTGTTGTTGTTGTTGCTGTTGTCCTTGTCGTTGCTGTTTTCTTTATTGATATCAGTAAATTTAGATTTGAAGTGAATGCGCGCGCAAGGTGTCAAATGCTGAGCGTGGCGCGTCGGCAACCTGTACGTGCATATGTATGTAGATATACTGTCATTCAAATTAGGGGTATGACTCTTAAAGGCAAGCAACTGGAAAAAGTTACCTTCGTTTGCACTGAAGCTAAAGGGGGATCCATTTCGAGGTTTCCTACTTATTTAAAAAACACAGAAACTTCATATTTAATGGGAAATATTTAGTATCACTCGAAAGAGCTTTCTTTGGTATTTATTTTTTGAAGGTTTTCTCTTTCAAATGTTAGCCGTGACTACGTCTCAGATGGTCCATCCATTGAGTGCAATTTTTGATGACTCACTGAAGCATTTCGACAGATAAGGCCTGAATCGCAGCGGGATTGACCGCGTAGACCTTAGACTTTGTATATCCTCACAGGAGAAAGTCCAACGGTATAATATCACACGATCTTGGTGGCCAATCTACCGGCCCATTCATTGATGCCGGCGATGTGATGGAAGTCGGTTATAATGACGCGATCACGGTCGTCATTGACGGTTACGTTCTCAGCGGCACCATTTTTGAATAAATATGGACCAATGATTTCACCGACCCACAAACTACACTAAACCGTTGCTTTTTCTAGATGAAATGGCAGCTCTTGAAGCTATTCAGGTGTTTCTTTGTCTCAAATGCAGCAGTTTTGCTTGTTTACATACCCATTGAGTTAGAAATGGGCTCCAACGCTGAACAAAATTTGGGTCGAAAACGTCGGATCTTCTTGAAACTTTTCAAGAGCCCATAGAGCGAAGCGATAATACTTGAAAAGTTCGAGCGGCTTCAGTGTTTGATCAAGCTGTATTTTTTACTCTTTCAATTTAAGATCTCGACGTAAAATGCGCCAAGTCGTTCCATACGTCAGACCAAGTTGCCACCAACAGCGGTGAATGGACTCTCCACGGCCTTCTTGTACACTCTCTGCTACGACTACTATATTTCACTTCACTGCGTGCTGGTAATAGTCTATACGGTCGAATATTATCCAATAATGAAAGCTGGATCTCAAGTTGGGTGATGGTATTACAATTAGTACGCTCAGTGGGCCGATTATGTCGACCATAAATTTAGCGAAGTGCGCGAAACACATTCTTTACTGAACGTGAGTCTTCTAGAATACAGTTGAACGATTTGTAAGCGTTGTTCAGGCGTCAGTCTTTCCATGATGAAATGCAATACTGAACAAAAATAATGAGAAAACGGCTATTGAAACAAACACCTCACCGGTAATGGGATCCACTAAACCTCGAACCTCTCGATAATTCAGGGCAATGACTGAAGCCAGTTAGTCGTTAAAATCCGAATTTTTGCATCCAAATGTAATAATGGAGGAGCGAGGTTCTATGGAATGAACAACTCACTCGAGATGTGAAAGTTATGGCGTCTATAGCCATATTGGAACGTTTGGTGGTTGAAGTCGCGGAAGATAGTGTAGTGCGTCCACCGTCACAGGACTGGAGAGCAAGCTGGCTGTGATAAACGAGTTCATAATGAATGCTTATCACTACGCCTGACCCCCAAAACCTGTTCATGGTTGTCTAGTGCTTTGGCAGTTAGTTCGCCGGCTTTTCAACAAAGTCAAATCGACGCACAACTGGGGCGAATACAAGCAGCACCTAACAATCCATAACAAGGAAATTAGGTTTGAGAAGACGAACAGTTTCCGGAAATGCTGCGACAACGTCTCTGGTTCGGGATGACTAAATCAATCAAGTGAGCACTGACCTCCCTTTCAAACTAAAAGTCACCAGAGGCATTTGTTTCAACAAACGAACCACTGACCCTTCTTCCAAGAGGTCGCGGTATGAAGAGGATAAACTTCACAAAAAAATATAAAGTTATTCCCAGCACGGAGTGGAGTGATTACACACTCGATCTACTACTGAGAGGCAGCACTATACAGTGGTACACTGATGACTCGAAAACACCGGAAGGCATTGAAGCAGACATTGTATTAATTCATACCAATGGGATGTTTTCCGAGCATCTTTCAAGCGAAGTCTTTGCTATACTAAGTCAATGTGCAGAAAGGAATCTCCAACGCAACTATCGCAACCAGCATATTGCGATACTTAGCGATAGTCAAGCGGCAATAAAAGCGGTCTCAGCTTGATAAGTCAAATCGTTATTAGTGGACGAGTGTATATGAAGGCTAAACCGCAACCGTATACACCTGATCTAGTGCCGGTTCATAAAGGGGAAGTTCGCGGCGGCTTGCGGGAAGATGGTATCATAACCATGCATAGCGGCGGGGTATCGGGTCTCACACTATACAGAAGCTGCCCCGCACGGGGTAAAAGAGCAACAGGAATGCGCCAAGCCAAGCTACTATTGGGAGGTTTCTACCCAGCAAGGTTTATAGATATGATCAACCTCCCCCGAGACAAATTACGTTTCCTTGTCACGCTCTATACTGTGCGCTGTAGGCTCAAGAAACACTTGTCAAACATAGGCATAGCCTCTTTTGCGAACTGCCAGTTTTGCGATATAGAACCGGGAACTCCAAAACACCTGATTTTAGATTACCCAGAATTTTGTAGAAGCAGACACAAGGCCTTAGATCTCTCTACGTGGTATCACATTACCTCCATCGCGCCCAACAAGTTCCTGGAATTGTTTATAACGCTGGACCTTTGTGACCATATGTGATATTGGAGAGGACACAATAAAAAGATCATAGGTCGCAGTGCAAACCCTCAATTAATTTTTACTTGTATCTGTGTATATCATTACTTTTAAAAATATTTATATACACAAGAAAAACGTTTAATTTAACTTAAAAAGTCATGCCCCTAATGCGGTCACATCTGTCCCACCATTTTCCAGTCCATGCGTCCAGAATGCTGTTGTTGTTTGTTGCGGCAAACTCTTGCATTTATATATGTATGTGTGTGTATGTGTACATATACTTGTATCGGGTGATTTTTTAAGAGCTTGATAACTTTTTTTTTAAAAAAAAACGCATAAAATTTGCAAAATCTCATCGGTTCTTTATTTGAAACGTTAGATTGGTTCATGACATTTACTTTTTGAAAATAATTTCATTTAAATGTTGACCGCGGCTGCGTCTTAGGTGGTCCATTCGGAAAGTCCAATTTTGGGCAACTTTTTCGAGCATTTCGGCCGGAATAGCCCGAATTTCTTCGGAAATGTTGTCTTCCAAAGCTGGAATAGTTGCTGGCTTATTTCTGTAGACTTTAGACTTGACGTAGCCCCACAAAAAATAGTCTAAAGGCGTTAAATCGCATGATCTTGGTGGCCAACTTACGGGTCCATTTCTTGAGATGAATTGTTCTCCGAAGTTTTCCCTCAAAATGACCATAGAATCGCGAGCTGTGTGGCATGTAGCGCCATCTTATTGAAACCACATGTCAACCAAGTTCAGTTCTTCCATTTTTGGCAACAAAAAGTTTGTTAGCATCGAACGATCGCGATCGCCATTCACCGTAACGTTGCGTACAAACCACACCAAACAGTGCATTTTTCGGGATGCATGGGCAGTTCTTGAACGGCTTCTGGTTGCTCTTCACCCCAAATTCGGCAATTTTGCTTATTTACGTAGCCATTCAACCAGAAATGAGCCTCATCGCTGAACAAAATTTGTCGATAAAAAAGCGGATTTTCTGCCAACTTTTCTGGGCCCATTCACTGAAAATTCGACGTTGTGGCAGATCGTTCGGCTTCAGTTCTTGCACGAGCTGTATTTTATACGGTTTTACACCAAGATCTTTGCGTAAAATCTTCCATGTGGTCGAATAACACAAACCCAATTGCTGCGAACGGCGACGAATCGACATTTCACGGTCTTCAGCCACACTCTCAGAAACAGACGCAATATTCTCTTCTGTTCGCATTCGTGTGGTTGGTTTAATGTCCAATAAAGTAAACTGAGTGCGAAACTTGGTCACAATCGCATTAATTGTTTGCTCACTTGGTCGATTATGTAGACCATAAATCGGACGTAAAGCGCGAAACACATTTCGAACCGAACACTGATTTTGGTAATAAAATTCAATGATTTGCAAGCGTTGCTCGTTAGTAAGTCTTTTCATGATGAAATGTCAAAGCATACTGAGCATCTTTCTCTTTGACACCATGTCTGAAATCCCACGTGATCTGTCAAATACTAATGCATGAAAATCCTAACCTCAAAAAAATCACCCGATATATTGCGCCTGTCCATTATATACACAGTAAATTATTTGAATTACTTAATTATGTAAGCGAAATCAAAGCAGCAGCGAGCCTCCAGGTGAGTATGCTCAAGAACACATGCATAGTCAAGCGTCTATATGTATATATGAGTATATGTACATATGTATATCTGTTGCACAAATGATATTTGCCAATAAAACTTTATGGTGCACTTTATTGCCACAACACTTACAACAACAAATGCATTTCTAATAGCAACAACAATTATGCGGTATTTATTTAGCAGTTTGGCGTTACTTTTGTTGTTGTTGCTATCATTGTTATCATTATTATTGCAGTTATTGTTGTTGTTGTAATTGTCACCATGTTGCGAGCGCAAGTTATTTGTTATTTATATGGTTGACCGGAAATATTGACACTACTATTGGCCACTTATGACTTTATTGTTTTTGTTTTTATTCTTTTTTTCACAATTTACGGTCTGGGAATGTGGTTTTCCTTTCCGCCGGACTTCAAGCGCTTGCGAAATATCGAAAATATGTGGGCAGTGGGAATGTTGGTTGCTTAATTGGGCCAATTGCTGTTGCGATCAGAAGAATGCAAATACAAATTTTGTGGTCGTTATCGTTGTGGAATTTCTCGGTGGATAAGGGGGGACTAAAAGGAGCATGAGACTATTGGTCGTGGTTAGCACCCGATATTAACCATTTTCACAATGTGTGAGGCTAGAAAAATGTTTCCTAAGCAAGTTTGGTTGATATTCTACTGTGGGTAAGCAAGTAAAAGTAAGACTTTTGAATTTAAATTTCGCGATTAAACCTTTTGTCGAAATATTTTTTTTCTAGGTTAGTATGATCGCCAGTGATATCTGTAGCAAAGGTAACATTATGTTTTTCTCAAGTGCATAAAGTGCATTCGACGATTTTTACGAGGAGTGAAAGTATTCACAAAAAGAGAGAGACCGAAATGCGTGAGAATGAAGAGCTTGGCAAGCGGCCGACAGGGCGCATATAAGGTTCTATCGAGCGTATTCTGTCAACAAACTGATTGGACCTTATCAGTGTGGCTTTAGGCCTGAAAAATCAAAAACTGACCAGATATTCACTATGCGTCAAATCTTGGAAAAGACTCGTGAAAATAGGATCGACACACACCACCTCTTCGTCGATTTTAAAGCTACTTTTGACAGCACGAAAAGGAGCTACCCCTATGCCGTTATGTCTAAATTTGGTATCCTCGCAAAACTAATACGACTGTGTAAACTGACGTTGAGCAACACCAAAAGCTACGTCAGGATCGGGAAAGACCTCTCCGAGCCATTCGATACCAAACGAGGTTTCAGACAAAGCGACTCCCTATCGTGTGACTTCTTCAACCTGCTTCTGGAGAAAATAGTTCGAGCTGCAGAACTAAACAGAGAAGGTACCATCTTCTATAAGAGTGTACAGCTGCTGGCGTACGACGATGATACTGATATACAATCGCGCCGTTAGTTCTGCTTTCTCCAGACTGAATAAGGAAGCGATGCGTATAGGTCCGGTTGTAAACGAGGACAATTCGAAATATTTCCTGTCATCAAACAAACAGTTATCGCATTCCCGACTTGGCTAATATGTCACTGTTGACAGTCATAGCTTCGAAGTCGTAGATAATTTCGTCTATCTTGGAACAAGCATCAACACCATCAACAATATCAGCCTTGAAATCCAACGCAGAAAAACTCTTGCCAACACGTGCTACTTCGGACTAAGTAGGCAATTGAGAAGTAAAGTCCTCTCTCGACGAACAAATACCAAATTATACAAATCACTCATTACCCCCTTCCTGATATATGGTGCAGAGACATGGACAATGACAACAGCTGATGAGTTGGCGTTACGAGTGTTCGAGAGAAAGGTTCCTCGGAAGATTTATGATTCTTTGCGCATTGGCAACGGCGAATCCCGTAGTCGATGGAACGATAAGTTGTTCGAGATATACGACGGCATAGTCATAGTTCAACTAATTAAGAGACAGCGGCTACGCTTGATAAGTCACGTCGTCCTGCTGGATGAAAACACTCCAACTCTAACAGTATTCGATGCAGTACCCGCCGGGGGAAGCTGAGGAAGAGGAAGACCTCCAATCCGTTGGTAGTACCAGGTGGAGAAAGACCGCTCTACACTTCGAATCTCCAATTCGCGCCAAACAGCAAAAATAAAGAACGACTGGCATAGTTTTGAATTATATTCTATGGCTTAGTTTTGCCCTATAGGACTCTTTATATATAGTTTTGGGAAATTAGGATCCAATGAAGAATTATGCCACTGGTGTAGCCAATTTAAGTGATTATAGAACCCCAAATAACATAAAAATGTGGGTGTCATTATTGAAATGCAACAAAATTCATAATTCACAAAAAATGAGGTTATGACACCAATACACTAAGAAAATATTAGGTAGCTGGAGCAGAAATTTCAACAACTGATCTTCTGCACTGATTATACTGATATATTTTTGCTCGAATGCAACTACTTGCGCCATACCCGGAATTATGGGCCGGTCACAATAATGCCTTGCTTATAGTCCATTCCATTCTTGCTAGTTTACTAATAATAAATGATGCTTTGATCTATATGTGATTCACAGTCCTGCTTAAAATCATTTAATATTTATTTAAAAACTATTCATGGGCACTTACCTTCAATGAGAAGCAACCATTCTTTGTGAAATTTGGCACATTCTGAGGTCGTCAAACTGTTAATATCATTCCTAAATAAGTCAACCGAAACTTTTGCGCATCAAACCCTTCGCTTGCCGCTCATAATCTTCATTCCAAGCGCTTGTACAATCGAAAGCTTTTACACAAATATTCACAAAGCAAACAGCTGACTAGTGAGCTATTGTTTCTTCCGTCTAGTTATCATTTATCAAATATTGAATTGAACTTTTATATTTTTTATCTAAAACATTGCACAACTCTCACTAAACGTTTACTGCGTCGACTGCAAACACAAAAACAGTTTTCTATTAGAAATTCTCTAAAAAGTTTGCCTTTAACATTTTTTAACAAATTTCAACACCAGAAGTTCTTACATTTCCTTCCGCTATTTCTGCCGCGTTGCCAATGCAATATTTACATTTCGTTTGACATTTGTTATTTTAAACTTCCGATGACAGGAATGCCAATTGTGAAAAACAAATTTTGTATATTTAAAATTTATTAATTACTATTATAATTTATGTCGCTTACAGTTGCGTAGCATTAAATATTTCCTGTGAATGTAGTTGATCTATTTATGAATTGCTACATCACATTTTGATTTTTAAATTACGCGTTGCCAACTATCCGAAAATGCAAGTAGCTCAAGATAACCAAAACTTGGGCACACTTAGATTTATTTAATTTATATTTTTCTTTATTAAAAATTTGAAGATAATTTGATATCGAAAAATTTTGCCAATTTAAACAGATATGCTGAAATTCTAACAAACCAATCAGACCATAAAAAATCAATTTTTGGAAAATTAAAAAGATATAGACATTGAATTAAAAAACAATAAAATTTGTTAAGAAAAATTTTAAATTTTCTACAAGTCTCCAATATTCACTGTTGCAATTGATTCACTTTAAAAAAAAAAATTCCAACTAAATTTGTTTTTAAAGAAATTCAAAATGATATAAGATAATCGATAAGATAATAGATGATCTTGATAAACATAATTTTAACGTTGAAAAATTTCCGTATCTATAATCATGTAGGCCTTGACAAACCTTCAATATGGAAACTATTAATAATTTTAGAGCATATATCTTACTTTCCATTCTTTTTATAACTACTTCATACCTTAGAACGAAAATCTTTAATCTAATAAAAAATTTCAATCTTATTTTCTCCAAAATTAAAAGAATTCATTCCATTAACAACACTAATGTGGCAACACTACGTGTGCGCAATTCCTCAACTACTACGTTCAATGGATTCTTCAGAAATGCCAACCAACGAACCGGTAAAAGTCACTTTGACATTCAGTAGTGCTGCCAAGTTAAGTGCACATTTGTGGTTGTCAAATTTCATGCAATTTCTTTATGTACTCTTCATTTGCTGTGAAATAATTAAAAGGGTACAGAAGTTGTGATTAAAGTGTTGCATTATTTTTCTGCATCGTCAACGAGCAGAAAATTGCCAAAAAATTATAGTGTTTATATATACACATATATATAAAAAGTGCAGCTTACGCTGAACACGCAGCAGCCGCAATTGTGTGCCCAAGCGAAAGATGGGGAAGCAGGTGTCTAAGTAAAAGTAGATAAGCAACGTCTGGAAGCAGTTTTCTTTGCTTTACAACGCAGACAAAGAAAAAGCAACAGCAGTAATATAAGAATTTACATTCGTGTGCGAAGAATAACTCACACATCAAGTGGAAGAACCTACAGCAGCAGCAGAGCTCTGTGTGACGACGACAACGACGACGTCGACGTTGACTTACGAAAAAAGTCGAGAAAAACATCTGCAATAGCAGCAGTTTTGCAAAGACAACCGCCAGCGGCAAGCCTACACGCAAAACAGCAAAAACAAACTACACAAAAATGCTCATATTGCAAAGCTAAACAACAATTTGCCACTTTTCCCTACAATTTTTTTTATTTTGGTTTTTTGCATAATTTAAAATTTTCTTACCTCGACTTTTAATTTCTTCCTGTGCCTCTACAAAGCGCGCATACACACACGCATTGCTTGCCGTCAACTGAGTGCGCCGCATACCTTACGACCAACCTGCCGGTCGACCTACGTAAGTACTATCAATCACACAAAATGCGAGTATGACGAGTGCAACGCCCACCCAGTGGTGGCTACTATGTCTCAGCGTGTTTTAACTACTTTATTTTATCAATATGCATTTATTTTCACTAACTCACATACTTACTAATAAAGTGTTTTAACTTTTTTCTTGCAGTTATGTAGAGTATTTGGTGAATATTACTTCATTCATACATTTAATCGCTGTTAAAAAGGTACATTTAGCAATCTAAAGCTATTTGAGCTCTACTGATTTCACAAGTTTTTGAAAGTTTGCTGACCACGCGTTCTCCCAAAAAAAAACTTATTTTTCTACGAGATTATATAGATTGCAGTAACTGAATTGCAAAATTAATTAAAGGTAAGCCATTTTGACACAGTTTAAAGTTATATTTATATGTGTTCAGAATTCAATTTTCATTTATAATCAATTCAAGTTAGCGCTATTAAACAAATTCATATGTATATTTATACCCTGCACCTGTTTTTTTTTAGGTTTGCCACGTAGTTTGTAAGACTATAATTGATCATCGTGTAGAGTTTAGTTGTTTTAGCTTTGCCCCTTTGTCTGTCCGTCCCTCAGGTTTTAAGTTATCGATTTAAAATTTTGTGTACGTCGTTTGTCTGAACGGCCGATATCGGACCACTATAACATATAGCTGCAATACAATCTGATCGACCAAAATCCAGTTCTTGGTTAGAAATCATTTTTATTTGTAAAAGGTATTCTAGCTCCAGTGCAATAGAAATTAACATTTTTTCTAGTTTTCATTTATTATCAATTCAGTTTAGTGCTTATTAACAAGCTTATATATGTACATATTTATAAATAAGTAAACATGAGCTAGGCCTACCTTGGAAATTAGCAGACTTAAGTCACGTGCAATTTATTGCACAATCAATACAAAATTAATTATTTAAACAAACAAAGGCACAGGTCAGCGCTTATCTCCAGTGATGCAAACAGTGTTTATTATTATTTTCGTTTTTTATTGTGTTTATTTATACATTAAAGTATTCAAGGGGCATGACTTACAAGCACACTGAAAAGCCGGTTGTTCAGCTGTTTGCAAATTGCCAATTCAGCAGTTTTAGTTGCACATTCATGCGAAGGAGCACGATACCGGTCCAAACGTCAACCGATGCTTATAAAAAGTCGAGGTAATCGCTCCAACAACAACAACAACGTAACTCGGGGTATACGCAGACAGTGCTAAATAAAAATCTGTTATTTTGGTAACAAAGAAAGCGTTGCTATAAAATCTTGTGCGTAGAATTGTATTTATAAGCAAATTTAAATAGTTTGTGTCGTAATAATTGCCGGCTTATAAAAAGAAAAATGTGCAACTCATGTAAAGTACCGTGAAGTAACTTTAGCACAACAAATATTTTTAAACATTTCAAGTAAGCAAAATTTCTGTGCTAACTTTTGAGTGACTCCGCATTTTTGTTTGCATTGCATATACATACATACACGCATGAATGTGTGAAAAATATTCATATCTACTACGTTGCTCTGCATTAATAAAAAACGTGCTGTCCAAACGCAATCTCATAAAAGCACACAATTGCTGGAGATAAGCGGAATTCGCGATTTTAATTACGTACTTGTAGATTTTGGTAATGCCGCAGCCACCAATAACCAATGCAGTTCGCATTTTTTTCGCTTATCTCTATCTAAAAAAATTAAAATATATACGCAAACAGTTTTCATATCAGACACGCGCTTATGCTAAGCAATTTTAATTGGTTTTCAATGTTTTTGTTTTTTTTTTTTTCATTACAGATGGTTAAGGAAAAGCCTAATTCTACACGAATTTATGACAAGGATGGCTTTCGCCGTCGTGCCGCTTGCATTTGCGTGCGTTCCGATGCCGAGGCAGAGGTAATAAATAAATCTAACATTTTCCTGCATTTAATTACTTATTAATTGCCATTTTTGCTCTTTTGTTTAGGTGCTGCTGGTGACATCGTCACGCCGTCCGGAATTGTGGATTGTGCCCGGCGGCGGTGTTGAACCCGAAGAGGAGCCTTCGGTAACGGCTGTGCGTGAGGTGCTCGAAGAGGCCGGCGTTGTCGGCAAGCTTGGGCGCTGTTTGGGTGTTTTCGAAGTGAGTACACATGCATCATATATACAAATTTATTGAAATACTAAAGTCAACATTGATTTTTTGTGCTTAGAATCGCGAGCATATGCATCGCACTGAAGTGTTTGTTATGACCGTCACCAATGAATTGGAAGAGTGGGAAGATTCGCGTAGCATTGGTCGCAAGCGCCAATGGTTTTCCATTGATGATGCGTTGACACAGCTGGCACTGCATAAACCGACACAACGGCACTATTTGATGCAGCTAAGGCATTCAAAGAGTAATACGACCGCTTCGAATACACCACCGGCATCGCCTACAGCAACATAAGGATAATGGTGTAGTTTTGTCACACCCAACACATGCGTAGCTGCAGCGCAACTACATACGTGTGCGGCGACACGTGGACCGTAGACTTAAAGTGACACCCATAACAAAACACACACACACACACACGCACGCATATTAGCATATAAAAACACGCATAGACGCATATTTGTTGCGTCGGTGTTGGCACGCATCACCAACAACAACAACAGTTGCCATCAGGCACACTGCAGCGCTCGTTAATAGCTGTAATAATACACTTAAATTTCCTATTATTTTGGCTAATTTGCACACAACTCACTCACATAAAAATTTATTGTTTTTTGTGCGCGAAGTGCATGCAACACGCAAACACACACACACATACTTTTAAGTATACAAAATCATTACCATTTAATTATGCCGTAAAGTGAAACATGTTATTATATTCAAATAGTATTTAGTTGAAAAAGTTTTATTTGAATTATGCAGAACACCATAGACTCGTATAAAATTATGCTCCACATCAAACAACAATATTCATCACTAACGTTAAGATACTTTTTAATACTGTAATAAAATCTATAATATTTAAGTTGAACAAAGTGAAATCTAAAGCAACGGCTTGCAAGTTGTCTGACAAAAAAATAAAAAAAATAAGAAAAATATTTTTTTTTTTTTGTAAAATGTTCAGTTTTATTTAGTGTAAGAAAAAAAAATTAAGAAAAAAGTGAAAAAAATATTCAAAAGCGCCACACAGCGTTATAAAAGTAAATTGTTGCGTTAACTTTAACTGAAACGCAGTTTTAGCTTTTTTGAAATACGAAATTTCACACAGTAAACGTAAATAACTAAAAAATAGCTATTTTCATAAAAAATAGAATGAAAATTAAATTATCATGAAAAGTAACGAATTAATTAAGTGAAAGGCTACACAATGATAACACTGACGCAAACAATAAATAAAATCAACAAAATAAAGCGGAAAGTTTAACTGAAAACTTTAAACAAATTGCACATTTTTGTAAATTTCTACCTAGATTTTCTACTATTTTATAATTTAAAACGAAACGATATGAAACAAATGCTTATAACTACTTACTATTGTAATGTATGTATGTATGTAATATTGAAGTTGCGCTCAGCTGCTTTTTGCGGAAGCAATTAAATTGTGTAATCAAAATTCTAAAGTAAACAAAACAAAAAACCAAAAAAAAAAACATTAAATAAGCAACCAATACCAATCATGAGTATCTAGCATGTATAAAAAGTAAGCAAAATTAAACGAAAGAATTCAAGAAAAGTGAAAACGTTTGCGTATAAGATTTTGTGTGCGTTGTTAAGCGTTAATTTTGATTTGCAAAAATAAATTTTCAGTTTTGTTACGCTCGAACCGCATATTGTACACTGTAGTTGCCTTCCGTATTGCATAGATTGCCTGTTAAGCCCACGCCAGCAGCGCTTTGATACGCATTTGTGTTTTTTTTTTTTAATTTGTTGTAATACAGTGGCATTTTTTTGAATGTGTGTTAGCAATTAGACTGTGTTCACACGAGGACATTTTTGTTGTTGATTGTTGTTGGCCGTATGCAAATCCGGGTCCGTTCCGATTACAACGACCCGAATGTCGTGGGAAAGGAGGACGCTTTTTGTCGTACAAACCGTTTTTTGTCGGTAAGAGAACAGCGTGGAAAGACTAGAGTGCCGGCCAAGGACTGTCAACTCGGGTTTTTCTGCCGCTACAACAATAACAATGGGGGGAGGAGGTATGTTGCTGGTGGCACGTGTGGTTTGTGTTTTTGTGCGCAACAGTTCGCTATTCTGCGTTCCTTTTCTTTTAAAAATTCTATTCACGTTGCAATAGCTCTCAGATTTAAATAAATATTTGCATTATGCTCAGAAATTTTAATTTTATTACCTCGTTTTTATATGTCATATAAAAATATTTTTGCAAATATGCATAATATAACAACAATGTTTTAAAAAAGCTTAAATAAGAGCAAAAGTTTGCTAAACCAAAATATTTTTGTGCACCGCCTACATGAAGCGTACAAAAATTTGTGAATGTTATATGAAGGATAATGCGAAAAAATTGTGTGGCACAAGCTGTCGCAGTCGTGTCGCTCGTGAGAACGCAACCAAAGGTGAATTTGCCTCTGATGAGCGACAAAAGTGTCCACGTGTGAACGCAGTCTTAGTAATTTTGAGTCGACTTCGCTCGGCTGCTGCTAAAGCCCGCCACACCGCACGTACCACAAAAAAAGTATATTGTTTTTGTTTTGCGCCGCAACTATACGTTTTGTTGCACGTGCTACCTGCAACGTAGGTGGCAAGTAATGCTGTTAAAAGTAATTCACACACGTACATACATTAGACTTAAATAAACGCAGTCACACACTGACATTGTTAAGGAAAGAAAAGTAATTTCTAATTTAAATATTAATATATAAAGAAATAATTAAAGAAAGAAAGAAATAATGAAAGATAGAAGTAAATAATAATTATTTCTTAGAAATAATGAAAAATTAATTAATTAAAAAAAATAATAATAATTAAACAATTAAAAAAATTAATAATAAAAAAATAATAATTAGGTAATAATAAAAAAAAAACAATAATAAAAAATAATAATTAATAAAATAAGAAATTAAAAATGAATAAAAGAAAAATTAATTAAATAAAAAACAAAAAACAAAAATAAATAGTTAACGAAAAAAATTGAAAAATATATAGAAAATAAAACTAAAAAATAGACGCATAATAAAAAAATTTTTAAATATATAAATAATTAAACAAAAAAGAAGTAAATAATTAAAAGACGCATTAAATAGTTGCAAAAACACTTAAACATTGTAAAAGCGCATACACATACATAAAATAATTGTTAAGTGAGTGAAAAAAATAATAACTATTGCAATTATAATATTAAAAAAACGAGCAAAAGAAGTTATATTATAAATGTAAAACCAGTAAACAATAAAAAAACGAAAGTAATATTAGAACGAACACTTTCTTTTTGTTGCTTGTACCAAGATTATTTATTTTCAATGTAAAGTTTTTTTTCATTTTTGTAAATAAAGTGATATTGGCGATTTTGGAGCTTTTCAAAACGAATGGCATATATGATTTGTACGTTTGTATGTATACATGAGTATGTATTTACAGTTATATTTGGCAATGAGTACTTTATTTTTTTGTAAAACTGGAATACTTATAAAGAAGAGCAACGCTGTCCAAAATGTGTATGTATAGTATGTATGAATATACATATATATGTCAGTATATATTAGTAAATCATGTCTGTATGTATGATCCAGCAATTGTTAGAGGAAAAAGTCGACATAAATTGCTGCAGAACACCGGTCCGCTCTGAGGTTCTGGGTGCAGGAGAAATTGTCCCAATCTCCCAGCCTCTGGGTCAATGCATGTCAGTTATACATACATATATACATATGTACATATATGTATATGTATGTCAGTAGGTCATGTATGCTTGTTAGTGTATCGGTATGTACCTGAGTTAGTAAAGATGTGTGTCAGTAAGTCATCCATGTTTTTATGTACGTATGTATGCATATCAGTGTATCTACAGCTCAGCATGTGAGTATGTACCTCAGTTTATTCATATGTCTGTCTACCAATAGTTCTTCCGGTACTTTCGCTTACACGCATACTCATAGAGTATCCGCATTTCGTCCTGTGCCCGAAAGTAGCGAAATAATTCTGGATTCATATCCACATATTGACATAACTGTTGTACATTACTCTGTCTTGGCGGTTTGATGCACTTATTTTTCACACAGCTACCAATACAGTCAAACCAGTGACAATCGGTGTCGTACCAACAAGATTTGCCGCTACCCAGCTCCTTAAGCAGTTGAGTCTCCAACATCAAGTAGCGCGCGTTCTGAGCTTGGACTCTAACGGTAAATAAAAAAATATATATATATTATATATATGGATATACTAAGGTATTATTCATCTTGTCTCTATTTGAGAGAGTTTGGTTACCTATGGTCTGCCGTTAAGCCAAAATAATCCAACCGCACTTTGCAGATTTTCACCGGATCCGGTTTGAGCATGTCCAAACGCAATACATATTCGTATATGGTTTGAAAGTTCAGATGTTTATGTGTAAAACCACTGCAATACAAAGAGGTTCAAGAGTTATTCCGCAATTAAATATTGAATATTGGAGGTCCTCATGTTTAATTCCTTTTTAATATTTGACAGCTGTCAGTATAAATTTTGCTTCTCTTTATCTATAACCCACTCTGTAAGTCAATTAAGCGCTCACTATTTTTTTTGAGAAGTCGTCATCACTTATCATTACCTTAGACAAGTTCTATAGGCTCTTGAAAAGTTCCGAGAAGATCCGACGTTTTCGAGCCAAGTTTTGTTCAGCGATGCGGTCCATTTCTGGCTTAATGGGTACGTAAACAAGCACAATTGCCACATTCGGGACGAAGAACACCCTGAAGAGATTCAAAAGCTGACATTTCATCCAGAAAAAATAACGGTTTAGTGTGATTTGTGGGCCGCTGGAATCAACGATCCATATTTCTTCAAAAATGATGTCAATGAGAACGTAATCGTCAATGGCGAGCGTTATTGCCATGATAAGCGACTATTTGATGCCTGACAGCTCATGATCTCGGCGACATTTGGTTTCAACAAGACGGCGCCACTTCCCAAACATCATATCAATCAATGGATTTACTAAGAGAACACTTCAGTGAGCAGATAATTTCACGTTATGGGCCAGTCGTTTGGTCACCAAGAACGCGTGATATCGCACAGTTAGACTTTTTACTGTGAGGATATGTAAAGTCTAAGGTCTATGCGGACAATCCCGCTTTGATTGAGGCCTTGGAGCAAGACATCACTCGTGTTATTCGCTAGATACCAGTCGAAATTCTCGAGCGAGTCGTCAAAAATTGAAAGATTGACCATCTGACACGTAGCCGCGGCCAACATTTGAAAAAGATAATCTTCCAAAAATAAATGCCAAAGAATGTATTTTCGAATGGAATAAATATGCCTCATTTAATTTGAAGTTTCTGTGTTTTTTCTTTAAACAAGTAGAGAACCTCGATATGGATCACCCTTTATAACTCTTTCTATGAGTCAACTAATTCTCTCACGATTGTTTTTTTTTTTTTGAGGTCGGGATCACTTATCACTACTTAAGGTTAATTCTACCTCGAAATATCAAATAATATTTTTAAAGTATATGGCAACCCTTATGGAGTTAGTGTTCTGTTAGTGGTTGTTATCGCAGCGGCCCAAAATATTCTAAACTAAGTTTCAAGAATTCCGCCGAGGTGAAATTCTCTCGTCGGATAAAAATCCAGCTCTTTCTCGGTTACCTTAACCTAACTGTTGTGGGAATTTCAGTCTTCCATATATTATCTATAGTGGTCTAGTTAGAAACAAAAGTGTCATTGCATTCTACTTTACTTTTCAAATCGTCGGCTTGCTCACGTGGACTCCTTCTTTTCCAGCTCCATTGTGGTTATACAAACAATACGATTCAAAAAAAAATAGGATTTCTATAAAGCGCTGACCGAGATCTACCTTCGCTGAGAATACTCAGCTATTTTTTATGACTAAAGAATGAGCTCAAGCTCATATTTGTGTTTCGAACATCAGGTAAAAATTGCTTGAGCCAAAACTTAAAAATAAGAGAGATCGAATGGTCACTTCTCTGTTTGTTGTGCAACAATTTAAGTATTTTGAGCAGAGTCTGAAAACTTGAGTCTAAACATTGTCCGAAAAGAGGTAAATAAATGTGGATATTACTGGTAGGTATTTAGTTACTCGCAGTTACTCACTTTCTTATCTCAAATGGAGTATGTAAATGCTTCGTTACATACATGCTTCCGCAAGTGCCCAGCATTGTTGGCAGTATTGCTTCATCTTCGAATAGCTTAGTCATCACATAGTCATTGTCATTGAAAAGGTTCCAGAAATCTTTTATTTGAGTCGGTTCATTTTCATCGACTTCGTTGCTGATCAAGCGTTTCAGCTGTTGGTAAAGAAATTGGAGAAAATAGTTTGTTTAAAAAAATACTTGGGTCATATTTTATATAGCGATGGACATTTGAACCTCAATGGAAGTTCCTAAATGCGTATACTATAAAACTATAGCTTCTGGGTTCAGTAATTGCTGTTGTTGTAGCGCAAGAAAACATATCTGCTGTTAGGCTGGTGGAATGTGTCCTTGGCCGGATAAAAATCCGAGCCTGTTCCGGTTCAAACCGTCTCTTCTACGGAATATATTAGGCATTTCGGAGCCCGCTAATAGAAAGGTTTCACAATTGTGGGCTCCGAAATTTTAATATATACTGCGGATCGCTCAAAACTTCGGCTAACCGAAGCTATGGTACATTTCACAAGTGATTTTCTTTAGCACAAAAGGATTTAGAAAGATCTATATCTTGGTTTTAAGCGTAACTCATCAGATATTGTCATCGTCCATGCCTACGCACCGTATAGAAGGACGGGAATGATGAGTGGCTTATAGAGTTTGGTATTTTTTTCGTCGAGAAAGGACTTTGTTTCTCAATTGTCTACTCAGTCCGAAGTAGCACCTGTTGGCAAGAGTTATTCTGCGTTGAGTTTCGAGGCTGACATTGTTGTTGGCATTAATACTGGTTCCAAAATAGATGAAGTTTATGGCTTCGAAGTAATGGCTCTCAACAGTGACGTGGAAGCTAAGTCGCGATTGCGACGACTTTTTGTTTGATGACAGGAGATATTTCGTCTTGTGCTCGTTCACCACCAAACCCATTTGCTTTGCTTCCTTATCCAGTCTGGAGAAAGCAGAACTCACGGCGCGGATGTTGCGGCCAATGATATCAATATCATCAGCATATGCCAGCAGCTGTAAACTTTCGTAGAAGATTGTACTTGCTCGATTAAGCTCTATAGCTAGAATTATTTTCGCCAAGAGCAGATTGAAGAAGTCGCACGATAGGGAGTCGCCTTGTCTGAAACCTCCTACGCGCTGTCAAAAGCAGCTTTAAAATCGACGAAGAGGTGGTGTGTGGCGATTTTCTTTTCACTAGTCTTTTCCAAAATTTCCACACTGTTAAAGTCCAAACAGTTTGTTGGGTGGGCTTTAATCTTTCACACAATATGCTCGATAGAATCTTATATGCGATGTTGAGGAGGCTTTTCCCACGCTAGTTGGCGCAGATTGTGGGGTCTCCCATTTTGTGGATTGGGCATAGCACACTTAAATTCTAATCGTTGAGCATGCTTTCGTCCGACCATATTCCACAAAGCAGCTGATGCATGCGACTTATCAGTTCTTCGCCGCCGGCAGTGGGGCAGTGGGACCGTGAGTATTAAAAAATCCAGCACTTTTCTTCTCCTACCTACTAACAATTCAAAATATACTTAAAACTCACCACATTATCTTCCAGCGACACATTATAATTGACCAATAGATGCATTTTGACCATGTGATACAAGTCTGCAGATTTTGGATAAACATCAACGCCGTTCTTATCGCGCCATGTCAGATCGTCAAGCGATTCCGCCACCAACTAAAGGTAAAAAGTGAAATCGGTTAGTTTCGTATTGCTTTTTGCACTGTACCTTGTTTCATTCGTTGCTTTACTTGGAAATTGTAAACATTCCCATTTCTTTGGGCGGTAAATGCGTCTGGAATCCCGCGAAGGCAGTGAAAATCGCTAAAGGCCGATGGCTTCATGCAGAACTCGTCGCATAAGGCGCCGCTGGTGTGATTTTGACTGTAAGACTCGCACTGCAAGAAAGCTCCATTATAATGTTCTTTCCGATATGAAGTGAAATGCATTCAATAATTTTTCAGCGATTTTACTTACGATGGGGGGTATTACACTATGTTCTACGTAGCTCCCGCAAAATATAGTGAACACACCGATCCCAATGGGTATGAGAAGAAGAAACAATAAAACAGAACGGTACAAATTGCGTAGTGCACGCGTCATTCGCATGCATGGGTACATCATTTTGGGAAGCGCCTTTTAGTTGCACAGTATTACTGAAAAGTCTTACTACACTGCTTAATATTTATGTTTCCATTTGCATTTGCTTTGTGAATAACTAATTTTCTTTTTACCGCCGCTTTAAAGTTGTTACTCTTATGTTCTTGTACCTTGGAAGAGCCGAAAAATTCCACTAACGGCAAATTGCTGCTGTATCTAGTTTCGTTGCGAGCAGCGTAGCGAAGACGCTGATAGGGGTGGATTTGGTATATTTTGACAGATGAGGGACATGCGCAGTCGTGCCAATTCGAATTATCCCCTTGTTTTTTTTGTTTTTGAAAGTATATGTATGTCGGTTGCAAGCCGGTACATATAAATACATACATACCATAAGTAGGTGTAAAAGGTTTCGAACGACGCTGCGATGCTCCGAGTTTTTTAACTCATCTATGGAACATGTTTCTGCAGGTCTGCAAAGTTGGCCTCCGTTGCGGCGTTAACTTCGTCTCTCTGCTATATACATACTTGCGATTGAGGGAAGGACTTACTGCAGGAGAGGAGCAATGAGCTTTTTACGGATGAATCAAATCCTGCGGGAGAGTTAGTGGAGGAGTACCTACACTGTCTATCAGCCTATCAGCTCCAGTTTTCGGCATCTTGACCACAGCAGTGTCTTTCAGCGGAAGTGGCTGCCATAATAGTGATGGTAAATCTACTGCTCTGGAGTAGACCCTCCTTCAGTGTGGTGACTATCCACTCCGATAATAAGGCAGCGATATTAGCTTATCTGGTTTGCTTCTGTGGTTTGCTTACTGGCTTGCTGTGCTTCAGACCAGCTCAGTAAGCGTTGGTCAACTACTAGCAGCGATGCACTTGAAAGATAATTCTGGTCTAGGGTAAATCGTAAGAGGTATAATGTGCTTTTCACTCTCAGCATATCTTCTTCTTATTCTTCTTTAATGGCGTTTCTCTCGAAAACTCGTAACTTTGACTCATCAGATGTTGTCATCGTCCATGTCTCCTCACCATTTAGGAAGACGGAAATAACGATATTTATCGAGAGAAGACTTTACTTCTCATTTGTCTACCCAGTCTGAAGTAGCACTTGTTAGCAGGAGTTATTCTGCGTTGGATTTCGAGACTGACATTGTTGTTGGTGTTAATACTGGTTCCAAGATAGACGAAATTATCTACGACTACGAAGTTATGACTGTCAACAGTGATGTGGGAGCCAAGTCGCGAGTTGGACGACTGTTTGTTTGATGACAGGAGATATTTCGTCTTGCTCTCGTTCAAAACCAGACCGACACGCTTCGTTTTACTATTCAGTCTGGAGAAAGCAGAACTAACAACGCAATTGTTGAGTCTCATGGGGATACCAAATTCAGACATAGCGGCATAAAGGCAGCTCCTTTTCGTACTGACAAAAGCAGCTTTAAAATCGGCGAAGAAATTGTTTGTGTCGTTCCTCTTTTCACGGGTGTGTCAATTCTCTTTTCTAAGATTTAGCATATGGTGAATATCTGGTTAGATTGTGACTTTCCAGGCCTAGAGCCACACCGAAAAGGCTCAATCAGTTTGTTGACGGTGAACTTTAATCTTTCAAAACGCTCGATAGAACCTTATATGTGATGTCGAGGAAGTTTATCCCACGTTTATTGGAGCAGATTGTGTGGGCTAACGTTTTGTGGATTGGGCAGATCATACTTAAATTCCAAACGTCGGGCATGTCGACCATTTTCTATAAAGAAGCTGATGATGTTAAATGTAATGATGTTAAATATTTTACCGGATACCAGCGGCTTCAGCTGTTTGGAAGAAGATGAGATAGAATCGTCTCTGTACATCCTCCTCGAATGAACTTTGCCAGATGAAGGCAAAAATATATTGGATCTCATTATTTTAGACATCCAGGGTAAAGAGCTTAAATATAAATTAAACAGCGCTTGCGTGGCCATCTGGCAGATATACTGGCATTCGGAATTCAGTACGCCTCATGATTTTGATCATTTATATTTCCCGCTATATCTCGCGAATAGGTTTGGTCCTTACACATAACGAGAATAGATTATACTCAAAAAACTGAACACCCTAGGTCACTTACTTTCTGTATATACCACCAACATATATATTTGATTGTGGGGCATACAAGTATAATTATTCCATTATTTAACTTTTTGCGTTTTTAAAATTTTCCACCTTATTTTCCGACACTCTGTTTTGTAACACTTGAGTTCTGGAATTTCACTAAATACATGTATCCATGTTACTCATCTTTTAGGTCTGTGCCAAACCGAAGGTGTTAATTAAGATTACGAACACGCACTGTGAGTCGTTCAAAAAACTCTGGACAGTGATAAATGAATGCCGATTGCATGCTCTAAGGCGAGACATTGTGACCCTGAATAGAAACATCACATTTCGGCATCCAGCTAATGATATAGAGGTTTGGTTCTAGATATATATAGTATAACAGTAATCTGTGTTTGCGCACTGATAAGGTTTTGTCAAACTTTTCGCTAGTTGTTTTTGGTTTTCTTGAAGAAAGCCAATGGTTAGAAACCGTTTGTTGTACGACTGTCGATGCTTACGACGTTTAAATCCTTCAGCAACATAAACCACACTTGTCCATATGTGGTGAGTTACACCAATCCATTGTTAATTATCGTATTACTTGATGTTGTTGTAAATTCGAGTTTCATTTACAGGGCGTTCAACTGTTGTTGAACTTTTATCCCAAGAATGAGCTCGTTACATTGTTTCTACCGAGCAGCGATTATATTTTGCTTATGGACTGGTTCTTGAGCAAGAAGAAAACGTTCGCTACCAATGTATATCGTATTTCTCATTTTACGGATGAAATGTTGAAAGTTTGCAATCATTTTGGTTTTTTAACAAACTATAAATAATAATTTATGATTAAAAATAATGGGCCTGAGATTTCAGACACGCAACTTTTTTAAACGATGGACATAATTTTAATCATGAACATGGTTATACTATATATGTACTATACATCTTCTTGTTTAATGGCGTAGACACCGCTTACGCCAAGTTAACAACTGCGCGCTAGTCCTTTCTTTTTTTTAACAATTTGGCTCCAATTCGAGATACCAAGAGCAGCCAGGTCATTATCCACCTGATCTCTCCAACGGAGTAGAAGTCTTTCTTTTCCTCTGCTTCCCCGGCGAATACTGCGGCGGATACTCTCAAAACTGGAAACTTTTCATCCATTCGGTCGACATGACCTAGCCAGCGTAGCCGCTGTCTGTTAATTCGCTGCACTATGTCGATGTCGTGGTATATCTCATACAGCTCATCGTTCCATTGAATGTGATATTCGCCATTGCCAAAGATCATAAATATTCCGCAGAACTCGTAACGTCGACTCATCAGATGTTGTCTTCCTCCATGCCTCTGCACGATAGAGGAGGACGGGAATAACGAATAAAGTTTGGTCTTTGTTCGTCGAGAGAGGACTTTACTTCTCAATTGCCTACTTAGTCCAAAGTAGCACCTGTCGGCAAGAGTTATTCTGCGTTGGATTTTAAAACTGACATTGTTGTTGGAGTTAACACTGGTTCGAAGAAAGGACTATGGAGCCATGTTTATAAGTTCACGCAAGTGAGAAAGTTCTCTGACCGCCATTCACTTGGGAGTAGCCAGAAACGATTCTCTTACATATGGCTCAAGCAGCTCACGACTTCCGGTCTTAGACCAAGTATCCTTCCGTTTGAAGGCGAGTTAAAGTGAGAATGCGAATCATCCCCTCCCCAGGCTTGTGCGCTGGGTTTGGGACCCGCCACATAAAAAACCCTACCAATGAAAAGGAAATAACAGAAAAGGGAGGCATCTGAGCGCCAGAACCGGGCAGCCGTTGGAAACTAAATCAAGCCTTATCCAACAACTCAAAAAATTTGGTCAAAAAACTGATGTGTTCAACTCAATGTCTCTTTAGATGGAAAGGAGCAGTTTGATAAAAAAATTTCGATGTGTTCTGACTTATAATGTTGCTAAAGTTTAGAGGTTTTTGGTCTGAACATGGTTTTTTTTTCTGACATTAAGTGGAATATGTCCCGTTTCATCACATGAATTTGTTCCTCATTTCGCGACAAATCTACTTCAACGCCATTTTTTTTCCGGAAGTTCCTCAAGTCCTCAAGAGGCTCAAACGAAGGGCCGATCGGGTCTGGCGAGACATCGCAGCCGATTGGAAGTTGCACCAAAACAACACCCGGCTCACACCGCCTTTCTTGTGAACAGCTTATTAACCAAGGCCGGCAACCCAACTTTCCGCAGCCGCCCTCAGCCCAGATGTGTCCCGTCCGGCCTGTTTTGTTTTGTTTCCTTGCCTTAAAAAGCCGTTGAAAGGCAAACACTTTGAGGCGACAAAGGGGATCCAAGCAGCATGCACTTTATCTCAAGACTATTCCGGAGAATGCCTTCAGTGACGCCTTCAATGCTTGGAAATCGCGCTGCAGCCACACAGAAGGAGCTTATTTTTAAAATTATTAAAGAATTGTAACGATTGGTTCAATACATTTTTTTAAATCGACTCAGTCCTAATACTTTCCGAACAAACCCTGTATATACCGTGCTAGTTCATAATGAAACCGTGTCGTAATTATCGCGTTGCATTCGCTGATTAGACTGGATAACTTTTTAAAATTTTGAACACGCTTTGAAAATTGCAATTACTTAATGAGAACTAATTATTTTATGGCTCTTTAGTCAGTACCACAGAGCCTGCAAAAAAATTCACAGAATTGTGTTTTGAGACACATAGCTGCATGAAACCTTTGGTCCGCGTAATGATTTTGTCATCTAATTTCTTTCTAATATGCATATTCTTGAGTGTGGTAAGTGTGATTTCTTATACGATCAACTTTCTAAATCGATATTATTTCCATAATTAACAGACATGGGTGGCGGCCAAACCGAAGGTGTATATTAAGTTTACGAATGCGCACTGCGAGTCCTTCAATAAATCCTGGGTGGTGATAAACGAGTGTCGTTTGCGTGCGATGAAACGAGATGTGACGATGCTGAATATAAATATATCATTTTTGCATCCAGCCGACGATATTAAGGTATGTTTGTTGTTATGGGGATTTCTTTTTTGAAATTACAATATAAAAAAGTCGTTTTCTAATCGTTACTTTAGTTGAGCATTGCTTACTTGAAGAAAGCCAACGGCTATAAGCCTTTTGTGCTGAATACGACTGTAGATACTTGCGAATATTTCCAGAAGAAGAATAATCCCATTGCCAATTTGGTGTTTCCATTTTTTGTACCATTCAGTAATATAAATCACACTTGTCCATATGTTGTGAGTATATACATATGTATTTCAGTATTAAATATGTATTTGGTTCTTATATATTAGATCTGTTGAATTTTACAGGGTGATCAAATCAAAAGAACTTTATCCGAAGAATGAATAGTTAGACTGGTTTTCCCGATGGGAGATTATGTTGTGATGTTGTCATGGATTCTAAGCAAAAGGACGACTTTTGTTACCAATGTATATTTCACTTTTAATGGGTGAAATTTCATTTTGGATTTTGAACTATATATTATATAACTTCTCCACACTTTTCTATAAGTAGTTTGGGTAGCAACTTTGTAGACGTTGAGGACGTATTTCAGTATCACAAGGGTTTGTTGTTTTTATTATCGAATTATATATATTTTGATGTTGCTCACGATTAATATTTTGGGTTTATGACAATCTGGTTTTATTTTAGTTTATTAGCATGATCTCCAAGCGAGAAGCAATTATCTTCTTAAATGATGGAAAAACATTTAACAATAAACTCCACAGGACGGTCCTTGGTCGGCAGCACTTCAGCCATCTATTTGGGGCTCCGCACTAACGTAGCCGTTATCTCTTAATTCGCTGAACTACTTCAATGTCTTTGCATATCGTTCCATCGACTGCGGTATTCGCCGTTACCAATGCGCAAAGGACCATAAATCTTCCGAAAAACGTTTCTCTCCAAAACTCGTAACGTCGACTCATCAGATGTTGTCATCGTCCATGCCTCTGCACTATATAGCAGGACGAGGATGATGAGTTTCTTGTACAATTTGGTCTTTGTTCGCCGAGAGAGAGGAAATTACTTCTCAATTGCCTACTCAGTCTGAAGGACCACATGTTAGCAAGAGTTATTCTGTCTTGGATTTCGAGATTGACGTTGTTATTGGTCGCCATTGCCGGTTACGTTTTAGCATTGAGACGCTTCATTTTTGAACCACACCAAACCGTTGTTTTTTTTGTGAATGAAATAGAGCGAAGTCGCTTGGGAAGGTCGAGCAGTTTTAGTTCTTACACAAGCTGTATTTTGTACATTTTCAATTTAAGATCTTATCGTAAAATGCGTCAAGTTGTTTAATAAGTCAATCCGAGTTGTTACGAATGGTACCGA